>NW_011888866.1:2006061-2014539 GCF_000151845.1 Pteropus vampyrus
GTTGAAATATTTTCTTCTGCTTTTGTTGACCTTTTTTTAGGTTGCTACAAGATTACCACGGTTTTCAGCCATGCTCAGACCGTGGTTCTTTGTGTAGGTTGTTCAACAGTGTTGTGCCAGCCCACAGGAGGAAAGGCCAGACTTACAGAAGGTATATCATTTAGCATTTTCTAACCCAGTGATGAAATTTTATGATTGTAAATGTCTGTATCTTAAAATCATGATTACCAAAATAATTTTTCTTTCGTTGTGTGCTCTTTCAGTAAAGACTGCCCTGTTTAATTGGATAAGTTTATACTCTTGACCTTGCAAAGAACTCCTTTGAATATTATTTCTCTTAGTTTGGAACACCTAATTCTGTTGTATTTAGTCAGTTTGCTTAACTTAGAATATTAAACATAAATCAGAATGGAGCAAAAGAATACATACAATAGGACATGGATTTTTTAAACCATAGGATTTAAAAATATCTCTTGTATATATTTTGTTTCCTATATATTTGGTACATGAGACTTAGGACAGTTTTTATCATTGCTAGCTAAGCAACAGATAATGTATAAATTTAAATTCTAGAGGTTTGATTTCTATGAGTAACTACTTAAGGGTTAATATGAAAATCTAATTTTAATTCTACTTTCACTTTTGTGCAGTAAGAAAATATAATAGTTTTTCATAATACTACTTGTAGAGTTATAATTCCATGATGACACTTGAAATTTGCTTGTGATATTTTGGGGAGCTGTGAATTCCATGTTATTTTCACTGGAAGAGTTATAAGTGGGTTGGCAGCAAATCCAAGATCTATTTGGTATGACCTGGTAAGGTACAAGTATGAAGTATTTTTCTTATTTAAAAATGTACTTGCAAGACTTCTGGAACCTTTATGTCATGCCAACATTAAAGTTTAACTGTTGAATTCAGGATCATGGTCTTAAACATATTCCTTATAGCATCTGAGAAACAGGAGTGACAGTTGTAGTCACATCACATTAGAGTAAATTCAAATATAAAAGATTTATTTATAGCAAATTTCTGGTATAAAAGGACAAATAAACCTATGTAAGAATGCTGATGTAATATTCCTAAAACTTAAGTTTTTTACTTAAGTACTTTTTGCGATTAAAACTATACCAAAGATAGAATAGACTTGTGCTTAACATGTTCTTGTGATTCCTTTGTAGGGTGTTCATTTAGAAGAAAGCAACACTAATGATCCACACAACTTCCTGAATTTGTTACATCACAGAAAGCCTTATCAGTTCAGTAATTCTAATTTACCAAGATAATGTAATTACATTTAATTTTGTAAGTATACAACAATGATCTCCTATTTTGGTGTGAATTTTTCAATAAAGTTTTGATTATGGGCAAATGCTTACTTTTTATTTTTCAAAGTATGTGTGCTTATGCTATACATGTATGTACACTCTGAGTTTCTTTTAAACATTTAAAAAGTGTATTCTGATTAGTTTGTGCCTCATTTCAAGAGTAGAAACCCCAAATATTTGATATTCAGTCCTTTTCCGAATTGCTATGGATGGGGCTAAATAATTACAAATGGGAAGGAGTCCATTATTAATTCTAAATATAGCTTTGCTGTTGTAACTATGGAAACACATTTTAGAAGTACACAGTTAATGTAACAATCACAGCGCAATGCCTTGGATTTATGTGGCCCTAATATACTGCATAATTAGGACAATAACTGTATTTGAGAACCTGAGTTGTAGGAAGCTCCTTTTGGGATAGAAAATTTGATAGGAGGAATCAAGATGGCATGATTTACCTTAGGAAATCCTGGCTGGGAATGGTAGATGGTATTGAATTCTCTGGTCCAGGCAGGTAAGCACACCTGACTACACATGTATGTTGAGTGGCTCCAGTGTTCATTGTCATTTTTATAGTTTATGAAATGACCCTGGGGAGCTTGGAAGTAGAGTGCATCTTTATCCCCACTATACAGTTCCTCTTTGGACTGGGATAATTGCTTCTATTTTACTTGTTACCTTTAAAGCTGGAACTTAAGACAGGCATTTTTTAGCAAGACTTTTTCCTACATATATACCCCAATCTGAGAGACTGATACTTTAACATACTGATTTATAGAGGAATTTTGCACAAGAAATGAAGAACTATGGAAAGTTTGGTGTATATTTAATATATGGAGCGATAGCTAACGCAGTGGTTCCCAAAATTTCTTGGTTTATGGCATCTTTTTTTCATGGAGTCCTGTGGCCCAAAGAAATACCCAACAGTTGCATTTATTAAGTAGTTAGGTTCTAACTTTAGTAGCCATTTGAAAAAAAAAAAAAACACATAAAAGCTAAAGTGATCATTTTAATGTCATTCTTAACCACAATTTCTAATGGAATGAGTATGCTTTTTGGGCACTGCACAATTTCTCAAAACGGATCAGACTACAGTGCCATTCTCCTTCTTACCACATTGAAGGGATGTGTAAAAGCATGACCCTACTGTGTCATCCTTGTCTGTATATTAATTTGTGTAGTAAGAAAGTTGTGTATTTTTATTTGTAGCCAGATTTACTATTTAAAATCCCAATATAGATTTATTTGTATTTGTTTTATGTGATTAAAAAATTTTACTAAACACCATCTATAAAATTGCATACCACTAAAGTGTGGCTTTTATTGGATCTGTAAATTTTTAGAAATGCTTTTTTTATGGGAAGATAATGGTTAGAACAAACTTTACAGTCAGATATACCTGGGTTTCAAATGAGTTCTAATGGTTAATCGTTGTATGACCTTGGGCAAAGTAAGGATAGTAATTTCTACTTAATAGAGTTATTTTGAAGATAAAAAAGACAACATATACAAAGTGCTTAGCACAATGCCTGGCAGAGTGCTCTGTTAATAGTATTTTTTTTAAATAAAAAGGATCCTATCCAATTACTTTCAAGTTCTATTTTTCTCCCAAATTCTTTACCCACCTTGTTACCACACGAGGGCATAGCTGTGTTAACTATTGCTGCAAAGCAAGCCACAAAATTTAGTGGCTTAAAGTAATAATTTATTATTTCTCATGATTTCATGGGTTGGTCTCACCTGGGCTCACTTATACAGCTGCATTTATCTGGAGGCTCAACTGGTCTGGAAGGTCCAAAATGATTTCAGTCATGTGTCTGGCAGCTAGGGCATCTCAGTTCTTCTCCATGTGGTCTATGCTCCAGAAAGCTGTTCTGGCTTCTGTATTACGTGGAAGTCCTGGGGCACTGTTCTAAGAGGGTGAACACAGAAGCTTGAAGGCCTCTTAAAGCCTAAGCTCTGGAACTTGAGCAACATCATCTCAACCACAATCTTTTGGTCCAATCGAGCCACAAGGTCAGCCCAGATTCAAGGCAGGAGAGAAACATTCTACCTTTGGCTGGGAAGAATGGCAAAATCACATTGCAAAAGAGCATGCCCAATGGAATGGGAAGAATTTGTGGCCATTAATTTATCACTCTTTGGGAGAACTCCAATATTTCTCAAGATTATTTATTCTGTAATCCACGAACATGTCCATGATCAATTCTTAAAGAAATGCTTTATTTGTTTCCCCTATTCTGGATGAGCATGGAATATAAGTAGGAAATTTATGTTAGAGGAAATCTAAATGAACATTGAACATATGAAAGTAGGTCTAACTTAACTAAATAGATAAATGCAAGTAAAAGATACCATTTCTCATCCATTGTATAGTCAAAAATTAAAACTCAGATGTTAAAAGTATTGGCATACGAACAACAGAATTAGGTCCAACCATATAAAACTGTATATTCAAGCATTTTTGACTTATAAAAACAGCAATTTCATATGATTCAACCCAAGAAAAGTATGTTTTTTTCAGCATTGTCTATAATAGTAAAAAAAAAAAAAAAACAGTAAGAAAATGGATAATATAGTCATAATGTAATATTTTAAGCAATTAAAATAAATGGGATTTATATATATCAACTTGACCAGATCACAAAAACATGTTAAGAAAGGAATGTAGAAAACATGTATACTATGATACTATTTGTATAAATGTAAATGACACAAATTAATATTATGTATTAGATATGGATATATACACATGGCTGCAAACACATGCTACCTTTCATGAAAAAATTAAATAAATAAAAATAACAAACCCACATGGGGCAGAAACCATAGCCCAGGGAACTTGGCCAAAGAGCCAAGAATTATTCCCAAGCCTTGAGTACTAATCAGGGAGCTACCAACCTGTGTCTGGTTAGATTTCAGAATTCCTGTGACTCTTGCATGTCTCCTATTACTCTCGTTTTTGAACAGAAGGGTATATAACAATTATCCTACATATGTTGGGCCATTGTACATTGTACACATGGGGAGCAAATAACTTGTTTTTAGTTCATGGGCCTTCAGATCCCTTAATTTGCTATATTTAAGGAACTACCCATAAGAAGCCTCGTCCACATCTAGACCTAATTTAAATGATAGATTCTGTGCTTTGAGCTGATGCTATAACGGAATGAAATTTCTGGAGGACTTGGGAGTAGGTAAATGTATTTTGTATGTGGGAAGGACATGAATCATTGGGAGCCAGAAGTCAGACTGTGGTAACCAACTTCTAAGATGATCCCCAATGATCACCACCTTCAGATATTCACATTCTGTGTAATCCCTCCAAGACTGTAGCAGGATTGGTCTGTGTGATCTAGGGAATATAGCAAATGTAATGGTATATGACTTCTGAGGCTAGGTTATAAAATACTTTGACTTTTGCCTGGATGGTTCCTCTCTCAATCTCAATCTCTCTTTTAAATCACTTGCTTTGGGGGAAGCCAATCGTCATGCCATTAAGATACTCAAGTAATCCTACAGAGAGGCTCACATGGTGAGAAACTAAGGCCCCTGCCACCAACAAGCCAGAAGGCTGATTCTTGCCACCCAGGAGTGAGTTGGCCATTTTGTAAGCATTTTCTCCAGCTCCAGAGAAGCCTTTAGATGACAACATCTCGTTTGCAACCTCATGAGAGCCTCTGGAGCAAGACCCATCCAGCCAAGCTACTCCTAAATTCCTGGGCCTCAGAAACCATAAGATAATAAATGTTTGCTCTTTTAAATTGCAATAGATAAACTAATATACCATTTCTCATTATCTTATTTCTGTCATATTAAAAGACTAGGGTTTCCAAGATGGCAGTGGCCCTCCCATGAGCACACTAAAGTATACACCTATATAGAGAGCAATTACCTCTGAGAGACAATGGAGGGATAAGTAAACAGCTTCTGAACAATGAAAGAAAGCGAATAGAGAAGGCTGGGAAATCACAAGAGCTCTATGGGAGCTGTAGGGATTCTCTGGGGCTAGAGGTACTGGTGAGCGCCATTGTTAGGGTGGGTGGGAGTTCTGTTCAGGTGCTCTGGCTTATCTGCAAGGTGATAGCATCATGTTCCTGCATACATTGCCTGAGTCTGTTTTAGCTGCTTACAATAGGAGCAGGCCTCCCTACACAGAACCACTCCTGCTCAGTAGGCTAGCACCCCAGATGCCATGGCCACCCACACAGCTCCAACTGGCCTGCCAAAAGCATCCACACACACAGCCTACAGCGTGGTTGCTTCTACATAAGCCTACTTATTCAAGACAGGGAAAGATCATTTTTTTTTGTCTAATTTATATATACAAACATAGAAAGTACAACAAAATGAAGACAGAAGAATACTTCTCAAATGAATGAACAAGAAAACTCCCCAGAAAAGAACTCTAAAGAAACAAAGATAAATGATTTGCCTGATGAAGAATTCAATGAAACAGTCACAAAGATCCTCCCCAAACTTGAGAGTAGAATAGAAGAACTTAGGGAGCACTTCAACAAATAAAGTATAATAAAGAATCAAGCAGAGCTGAAGAATACAATAACTGAAATAAAAAATACACTAGAAGGAATCAACAGAAGATTAGCTAATATAGAAGAACTGATCAATGACCTGGAAGACAGACTAGTGTAAATCAACCAATCAGAAGAGCAAAAAGAAAAAAAATTAAATAAAATTAGGATATGTCAGCAGCATGGTGGCGTGAGAGGACCTCCAGGTCTCTCCCCTTGAAGGTACAAGTAGGACAGCTATAATTAAAGGATTCCATGTTCAACACACAAACACATCTGAGACATCGTGCATTGAGACATTTGCAGATGGACATATTTGAGTGAACAGCAGAGATGGGACAGGGAGGGAGAAGGACAGAGACAGAGCTGCATGAATCCCCACACTCATTTTAGCCCTAGCGGACGCGACAGCAGTAAAGGACTGGCCAGACCAGACTGTAGGCGCAGAGACAGCAATAGGGCTTGGGCGGCTGGCACACACTGAGGCTTGGTCCAGGGTCAGGAGCCGAAAAATGGTGCAAATAAAATCATAGCACTCCAATGCCCACCAGTACTGGGCAAAGGACTCAACAGATTCAGGAATCTGCCTACCCCATCCCACTGTGTTCTGCCAGGCAGTAAAATCTTCATTTGGCATATTATAAAAGACTGGAAAAAACTTTCCGCCTAAGTGGTCTGTATTCATTGCAAATAAACCCATGAGGAAAAGCAGAACTGTGGATGTACAAACCCACTCCCTTCCCCACATCCATCCCCGGCCTATTGTGGTACAGCCTGGTAGAGGCAGCTCGGTCAACTCAGAGCAGCCCTGCCAGCAGCTTCTGGCTACGGGAAGGAGACCCATAGCCCACCACTTCCAATCCATGGGAGTGCTGTCCTGAGACTGAGATGATTGGGTCGTAACAGGGATGCCCACCTCCTCAGGGAATATGGAGCATTTTCCACCACCAAGGTGAAACCACCCCAGAGACCCCAGAAGCTCCAATAGTGCAGGTAAGAGAAAATAAAAACTTGCACTTCAGAGCCACCTACTAGAAAACAAAAGAAAGACCTCTACTTACCAGCTTGCTAAACAGTGAAGTGTCAAATTCTTTAAAAAAATTTCATTCCCACAAATGCCCAGGCAGAGAAATAATCCATTAAACATAATGAATAACCAAGATAACAGGGGAATTCAGGAAGAAAGTAAAAAATCTCCAGAAAATGGCATCCAGAGAAAAGCGGGTATAGCCATACTTACATCTGACAAAATAGATTTCAAGATAAAAAAAGGTAACAAGAGACAAAAATGGACATTTTGTAATGATAAAGGACATTTCATAATTAATAATACATCAAGAAGATATAACACTCATTAATATATATGCATCCCACCTGGGAGCACCAAATATATAAGGCAACTACTAATAGAACTAAAGGGAGAAACTGACAAAACACAATTATAGTAGGGGACTGACATACCCCACTGACAGTTATGGATAGATCATCCAGACAGAAAACTCAATAAGGAAATATTGGCCTTACATGACACATTAGATCAAATGAACATAATCGATATTTATAGAGCTTTATATCCCAGAACACCAGAATATACATTCTTCTCTAGCGAATGTGGAACATTCTCAAGGATAGACCATATGTTGGAACCCAAAACTGGCCTCAACAAATTTAGAAGACTGAAATTATACCAAGCATATTTTCCAACCATAATACTGTGAAATTGCAAATAAACTGCAAAAAGAAAGCAGGAAAAACCACAAACATGTGAAGATTAAACAACATGCTATTAAACAGTGACTGGGTCAAAGAACAAATAGATCAAAAGATACGTAGAGACAAATGAAAATGATAATACAACATATCAAAATTTTGGGGGTACAGCAAAAGTGGTACTAAAAAGGAAGTTTATATCATTACAGGCCTACCTCAAGAAAGAAGAAAAATCTCAAATATATAATCTAAAATTTCACCTTAAAGAACTAGAAAAAGAAAAAATGAAGCCAAAGTCAGTACAAGGAAGGAAATGATAAAAATTAGAGCAGAATTAAATGAAATGGAGAACAAAAAGACTAGAGAAAAAAAATTAATGCAATGAAGAGCTGATTCTTTGAAAAGATTAATAAAATTGACAAACCTCTGGCTAGACTAAGGAAAAAAGACTCAAAATCAGAAATGAAAGAGGAGAGGTTACAAGGGACATCACAGAAATAAAAGGACTATACAAGAATAGTATGAAAGGCTGTATGCCACCAAATTCGATAACCTAGAAGAAATGGATAAGTCCTTAGAAATTTATAACCTTCTGAGACTGAATCATGAAGAACTGAAAAATCTAAATAGACTGATCAACAGTAAGGAAATTGAAACAGTCATAAAAACCTTTCCTAAAAGTAAAAGTTTGTCTTATATGGCCTTTATTATGTTTTAAGGTACTTTCCTTCTATACCAATTGATCATATCAATAGATGCAGAAAAAGCCTTTGACAAGATACAGCATTCATTTATGATCAACACTTAACAAAATCAGTATAGAAGGAAAGTACCTTAACATAATAAAGGCCATATATGACAAACCCTCAGCCAACATTATACTTAACAGTGAAAAACTAAAAACCTTT
>NW_011888866.1:2014589-2016933 GCF_000151845.1 Pteropus vampyrus
GAATGTGGAACATTCTCAAGGATAGACCATATGTTGGAACCCAAAACTGGCCTCAACAAATTTAGAAGACTGAAATTATACCAAGCATATTTTCCAACCATAATACTGTGAAATTGCAAATAAACTGCAAAAAGAAAGCAGGAAAAACCACAAACATGTGAAGATTAAACAACATGCTATTAAACAGTGACTGGGTCAAAGAACAAATAGATCAAAAGATACGTAGAGACAAATGAAAATGATAATACAACATATCAAAATTTTGGGGGTACAGCAAAAGTGGTACTAAAAAGGAAGTTTATATCATTACAGGCCTACCTCAAGAAAGAAGAAAAATCTCAAATATATAATCTAAAATTTCACCTTAAAGAACTAGAAAAAGAAAAAATGAAGCCAAAGTCAGTACAAGGAAGGAAATGATAAAAATTAGAGCAGAATTAAATGAAATGGAGAACAAAAAGACTAGAGAAAAAAAATTAATGCAATGAAGAGCTGATTCTTTGAAAAGATTAATAAAATTGACAAACCTCTGGCTAGACTAAGGAAAAAAGACTCAAAATCAGAAATGAAAGAGGAGAGGTTACAAGGGACATCACAGAAATAAAAGGACTATACAAGAATAGTATGAAAGGCTGTATGCCACCAAATTCGATAACCTAGAAGAAATGGATAAGTCCTTAGAAATTTATAACCTTCTGAGACTGAATCATGAAGAACTGAAAAATCTAAATAGACTGATCAACAGTAAGGAAATTGAAACAGTCATAAAAACCTTTCCTAAAAGTAAAAGTTTGTCTTATATGGCCTTTATTATGTTTTAAGGTACTTTCCTTCTATACCAATTGATCATATCAATAGATGCAGAAAAAGCCTTTGACAAGATACAGCATTCATTTATGATCAACACTTAACAAAATCAGTATAGAAGGAAAGTACCTTAACATAATAAAGGCCATATATGACAAACCCTCAGCCAACATTATACTTAACAGTGAAAAACTAAAAACCTTTCCTCTAAAATCAGGAACAAGACAAGGCTGTCCACTATGACATATAACATTGGAGGTCTTAGTGAGTGCAATTAGGCAAGAGAAAGACATAAAAGACGTCCAACTAGGAAATGAAGAAGTAAAACTGTCTCTATTTGTGGATGACATAAATCTCTATATAGAAAACCCTAAAGACTCCACAAGAACACCACTAGAAACAATAAGCAAATACAGTAAAGTTTCTGGACACAAAATCAATGTTCAAAAATCCATAGCGTTCCTATACTCTAATAATGAAGTGTCAGAAAAAGAAGTAGAAAAAATAATTCCTTTTGCAATTGCAACAAAAAGGATAAAATACCTAGCAATAAATCTAAAGAAACATGTGAAGGACCTATAAAATGAAAACTATAAGACCCTATTAAAAGACATTGAAGAAGATACAAAGAAATGGAAAGATATTCCGTGTTCTTGGATTGGAAGAATCAACATAGTTAAAATGCCCTCATTACCTAAAGCGTTATACAGATTTAATGCAATCCCCATCAAAATCTCATCAGCATTTTTTAAAGAAATAGAACAAAAAATCATCAGATGTGTATAGAAGAAAAGACCCTGAGTTGTCAAAGCCATCCTGAGAAAAAAGAACGAGGCTGGAGGCATCACTCTGCCCAACTTCAAATTATACTACAAAGCAAAAATAATCAAAACGGCTTGGTACTGGCAGAAAGATACACAGACCGGTGGAATAGAATCGAGAGTCCAGATGTAAACTCTTGTTTATATGGGCAAATAATTTTCGACAAAAGAGCCAAAAACATACAGTGGAGCAAGGAAAGCCTCTTGCTGAGAAAACTGGAAAGCCACCTGCAAAAGAATTAAACTAGACTATTGACTATTACCACACATCAAAATTAACTCAAAATAGATTAAAGACCTGAATATAAGACCTGAAACAATAAATTATATAGAAGAATACATAGGAACTAAACTCATGGACCTTGGACTAAAAGAGGATTTTATGAATTTGACTTCAAAGGCAAGGGAAGTAAAAGCAAAAATAAATGAATAGGACTACATCAAACTAAAAAGCTTCTCCACAGCAAAAGAAACTGTCAGCAACGTAAAGAGAAAACCATCCGAATGAGAAAATATATTTGCAAGCAACACCGAATGAGAAAATATATTTGCAAGCAACACCTCCGATAAGGGCCTAATATCCAAAATATACAAAGAACTCATACAACTAAATAACAACATAAAAATAAACCAATTAAAAAAAGGGCAGAGGACCTGAACAGACACTTCTCTCAAGAAGACACACAAATGGCCAACAAACATATGAAAAGATGCTC
>NW_011888866.1:2017893-2028093 GCF_000151845.1 Pteropus vampyrus
AATGAATAGGACTACATCAAACTAAAAAGCTTCTCCACAGCAAAAGAAACTGTCAGCAACGTAAAGAGAAAACCATCCGAATGAGAAAATATATTTGCAAGCAACACCGAATGAGAAAATATATTTGCAAGCAACACCTCCGATAAGGGCCTAATATCCAAAATATACAAAGAACTCATACAACTAAATAACAACATAAAAATAAACCAATTAAAAAAAGGGCAGAGGACCTGAACAGACACTTCTCTCAAGAAGACACACAAATGGCCAACAAACATAGGAAAAGATGCTCACCATCGCTAGCTATTAGGGAAATGCAAATTAAAACCACAATGAGATACCATCTCACACCTGTTAGAATAGCTGTTATCAACAGGACAAGTAATAACAAGTGTTAGAGAGGATGCAGAGAAAAAGGAATCCTCATACATACACTGCTGGTGGGACTGCAAATTGGTACAGCCACTATGGAAAACAGTATGGAGGCTCCTCAAAAAACTAAGAATTGATTTACCATATGATCCAGCAATCTCTTTACTGGGTATTTACCCCAAAGACTTGAAAACCCATATCCAAAAATATATTTGCACACCAATATTCATAGCAGCATTATTCACAGTGTCCAGGACATGGAAGCAATTAAAGTGTCCTACGATAGATGATTGGATAAAGAAGCTGTGATACACATATACAATGGAATATTACTCGGCCATAAAAAGAGGTGAAATACTGCCATTTGCGACAACATGGATGGACCTCGAGATAATCATGGTAAGCAAAATCAGACAGAAAAAGTTGAAAACCACATGATCTCACTTATTTGTGGGATATAAACCTAAAAGCAACAAAGGAACAGGACAGATTCTCATGGACAATAGACTAGTGGTTACCAAAAGGTGGGGGGAGGGGGAAGGGGAGAGGTAGATGGGGTAAAAGAGGTCAAATATGTGGTGACAGAAAGAAGTCTAACTATGGGCAGTGAACACACAATACAATATATATATATGCCTTCCTGTTGAATTGTATATCTGAAACTTAACCGGGTTTCATTAACCAATGTCACCATAATGAAAATAAAAATAAAAAATAAATAAAATGAGTATAAATGAAAAAAAAAAAGTAAAAGTTCAGGACCAGATGGCTTCACTAGTGAATTCTACCAAACATTCAAAGATAATTTAACATCTATCCTTCTTGAACTCTTCCAAAAAATTGAAGAGGAAAAACTGCCTAACTCATTCTATGAAACCAGAATTACCCTGACACCAAAGTCTGGCAAGGACAATACAAAAAAAGAAAATTACAAACCAATATCTCTAATGAATAAAGATGTAAAAATTCTCAACCATGTATTAGCAAACAGTATTCAATAATACATTAAAAAGACAATACATCTTTTTACTTAATACACGATCAAGTGAGATTCATTCCAGGGGTACAAGGATGGTTCAACATATACAAATCAATGTGACACACCACATTAACAAAATAAAAGGATAAAAATCATATGATCATATCAGTAGATGTAGAAAAAGCATTTGACAAGATAAAACATCCACTTATAATTAAAACATTCAATAAATGGTATAGAAGGAACATAATATAATAAAGGGTATATATGACAAACCCACAGCTAAAATCATACTCAACGGTAAAAAACTGAAAGCTTTTCTTCTAAGATCAGGAGTAAGACAAGGAATCTCATTCTTGCCACTTCTATTCAACACAGTATTGGAAGTCCTAGCCATAGTAATCAGGCAATAAAAAGAAATAAAAGGCATCCAAATTAGGAATGAAGTAAAACGCTCATTATTTGCAGATAACACAACACTATGTACAAAAAACCATAAAGACCACACCAAACAACTATTAGAACTAGTAAATGAATCCAGTAAAGTTTCAGGATAATCAATATATAGAAATCTGTTTTATTTCTATACATCAATGATAATGATCAGAAAGAGAAATTACAAAAACAATCTAATTTACAATTGCATCAAAACACATAACATAACTAAGAATAAATTTAACTACCAAGGTGAAAGACCTGTATTCTGAAAATTCTAAGATATAAATAAATAGAAGGATACACCATATTCATGGACTGGAAGTTCCTATCAAAATATCAATGGCATTCTCAGAACCAGACAACTCATCCTAAAATTAAGATGGAACCACAAAAGATCTCGAATAGCCAAAGAAACCTTGAGAAAGAACAAAGTGAGAGGTATCACACTCCCCAATTTTAAACTATACTACTAGGCTACAACAATCAAAATACAGTATATATACTGACATAAAAAATTGGAATAGAGATTGCAGAAATAAATCCTCACTTATATGATCAACTAATCTAGGACAAAGGAGAAAAAGATATACAATAAAGATAATTTCTTCAATAAGTGGTGCTGGAAAAACTGGATAGTGCAAAAGAAATTGGATCACTTTTTTATACCATATACAAAAATAAACTCAAAATGAATAAAAAGCTTAAAGGTAAGACACAAAACCATAAAACTCCTAGAATAATACATAGGCAGTAAACTCTTTGGCATTGGTCTTAACAATATCTTTTTGGATATATCTCCTAGGGCAAGGGCAAGGTAAACAGAAAAATAAACAAATGGGAATACATCAAAATAAAAAGCTTTTGCGCAGCGAAGGAAACCATCAAAAAAAAAAAAAAAGACAATCTACTGAATGGGAGAAGATATTTGCAAATGATACATCTGATAAGGGGTTAGTATCCAAAATATGTAAGGAACTCATACAACACCAAAAACCCCCAAAACAATCCAATTAAAAAGTGGGCAGAAGACCAAATAGACATTTCTCCAAAGAGGACAAAAAGATGGCCAACAGACAACAAATGAAAAGATGCTCAACATCACTAATCATCAGGAAAATGAAAATCAAAATCACAATGAGGTATCACCTTACACCTGTCAGAATGGCTATCATAAAAAAATCAATAAATAACAAGTGCTGGTATGTAGAGAGAAGGGAACTCTTGTATATTGTTGGTAGGATTGTAAATTGGTGCAGCCACTTTGTAAACAGTACAGGATCCTTCAAAAAAAATTTCTTTTAAAGCAGCTGTACAACTCAGAAACTATTTCTGGGTATTTATCTGAATAAAATAAAGACTAATTTTAAAAGATATATGTACCCCTATGTTAACTGCGGCATTACTTACAATATCTAAGAGATGGAAGCAACCTAGGTGTCCATCTATAGATGAATAAAGAAGTGGTATATATGTATATGTATGTGTGTGTACACAATGGAATATTATGTGGCAATTAAAAAGAATAAAATCTTGCCATTTGCAACAACATGGACCTAGCTGGTATTATGCTAAGTGAAATAAGTCAGACAGAGAAAGACAAATACCATATGATTTCACTTATATGTGGAATCTAAAAAAACAAAACAAAACAAGACCCATAGATGTAGAGACAAACTTTTGGTAACCAAAGGGGAGGATTAAAAAAAAGGAAAAAAAAAAAAGATAACATCTGAAGGTTCCTGTTGAATGAGATTTCTCTATATTACATATTCCAAAAGTACATACTTTTATCAGAATATTTTATTCCAATAGTTAACATTTTTTTCAAAAATACAATATAGTTATACTTCCCTGAGTATAAAGAACTAATCCTACAATAAAAGACAATTACAAAATTAAGCAATTAGAGGTATATAATTCTCTGCATTCAATTATACTCTATTACAAATTTATTCTTAAAAATCTCATGTATTTTGGAACTTTAGTTAATGTTTTAAAAAAATGAAACAGTTCATTTTGCATCTGTGATATTAAGGTAAGTCTGATCGGTCTTTATCAAATTCCAGAGCAATCTTTAAAGCAGTGCTATTGAGGCCAACAGACTGCATATTACATATGATAGAAACAACTATTCCTCTTGGGGGGACTTTCTTATTTATAGATTCTGCATCCAGTTCTTCAGGAAGGATCAGCAGGACACTACTGGCACCCACTGCACCTCCAGTATGTGAGGCATAATGCCGTTGCTTCCTACAAGAACCATATGTTTGCTTCTTTTCTACGACACCCCATGCCATTGCATATTTACCCTCTTTATCCCAAGACATCTCTGTGTTAGGGACTGGTGTCCAAATCATAACCATTGTTTCTGGTTTTAGATATCCTGGTAAAAGATTTTCATTTGAGTTCTTAAACAGCCCGACTTGGTAACCATACAGCATTGCATTCCCAAATTTCAGAAGGTCACCCACTGTAGACAGAAATCCACCACCAGCCCATTTATAGGAGTTATCCACGTAAGGTGTGTTGACAAGACGTTTCTTTTTATTGTAAACATAAAATCTAAAATGAAATAAGAATGGTCATTAAAAATTTAATAGTCTGTTATTGACTTTACACATGAAAATGAACAGGAAAATGTACACATGAGACAGATTGTATTTCAATGCAGTAATCATACATTCTCAGAAACTTTCTCATTACTTTATGCCTAAACACTGATTATACTTATAATTCCAAGCCGATCAAATCTAAAAGAAGCCAAATAACATAAATATACTTTCTCATTGAGAAACATACTTCTTAGAATGAACTCCAAGTTTGTCAACTAGGAGAGAACTGCCAGTATATTTTGGCCAGTAATCAGCTTTGTGTAACTTCCTTTTAACAGTAAAGCATTTCAAATCACTGATATGAAGGCTGGAAATTAGGACTCTTTGGTCACTCCTCCTTTAAAATATAAAACTATGGAGAATTCTAGACTTTAATTTAGAATTCTAAATTTTAAATAAGCAAATTCTAGACTTTAATCCCTTGATTTCTTTTCACAGAGGACAAATTAATGGTTTTTCATGAAAATGATTTTTTTCAGCTGGATGATAACTTTCAAATTCTTAAGGAATTTCTGCTCTAAAAAGAATGGGATGTAGACACAAGTTCTTAAATTACTGGAACATCTTTGTGACTGAGTAACTGACAGAATGATGCCAGATAACAAACAGCCTCTTTCTACTTATTTAAGAATCTGTAAATTCTGCACAAGAATACTATATAACCACAGAAATCTACATCTACAAACTTAGAAATTCAAAATACTTTTATAAATGCTTCTTAAATGCCTTTAGAAGCAATTATGCACTTTGTATTTTATTGTTATGAGTTTTAAAACCCACAAAATTTAAAATGCATAGTATAAAAAACAATCCCATTTCAACATTCAGCATTAACATCTGCACTGAATCTATTACAAGAGTCTGTCAGCCAAAGGCATAAAGAAAGATTCATAAAGAACAATGCTTAATTTTAGAAGACACTCTAGAAAATAAAGATTAAAAAAATAATAAAAAATAACAACAGAAGGAAAGGGCCATATCTATACTGTCAAAACAGAGTGAACACTTTGGAAAACATTCATTTATTGGCTTTGGTCCCATCCAATTATAAAAGAGATTTTTGTTTCAAGTATTGTACAAAATGCATAGAAAACATGAGCTAATACATTGACTAAGGATTCCCCTATCAACAAACTGAGTGTCTTTCAGTGTCACGAACATTTGCTCCACTGGCTTGTGGATATCTGCCTATACAAAATATACCTGCTGTACAGAATCAATATATCTATTTATATACACATAATCAATGTTCCTATTCTTCAATTTAAGAAAATCTCAATATTATTCAGAAAGGCAATGTATCCAGTTACAAACTAGTTTCCCTGCATTCTTTACAGCTAAATGTGGCCTGTGGTTAAAATTCTGGCCAAAGAAATGTCAGTAGTCTTTTGGGGTGAGATTCTGGGGAAATACCTTAAACAGGCGACAGACACCAAAAGGTACTATTTTAAACACATACATACACAGAGAAGTGATAAGACAATAAATATTTAATCTTGGGGTACAATAACTCTAAAAAGGCTTGGTCAGGAGAGCATAAACATTTAATTTATGATTCTGATCAAGGAGTCAGCAAACTAAATAACAAGGCTGAAAACTTTTGCTAGAAATTTTATTTCCTGCAAAATGGTACCATAAAACAAACGAATAGAAATATGAATTTACTAAGTTTACTTTAAGGTTTTTTAAAAATAATATGTTTGAAATGACTCCTTTTACTGCCTGAACTCTCCACAAAAGGTGGTCCCTTTAAGTTCTTTTAAAATAATTACAATAAAAAAAAAAAAGAGTAGAATTAGAGTTGACTTTTAGAGGCCCAAATAGATACTGTATTAAGTAAAATAAAAACAAAGCTAATGAATAGAACATTAGGTAACAACATTTCCTTTGTTTTCTGTTCTCTATTTTATTTCAACAGCCCATTTAATCTAACTAAAATGAATCAACTACCCTTTTAGCACTATTGAGTACTGCCAAAACCTAAATAAAAAATCCAGAGCAGATAGGAACGTTTTACAATATAAATGGAAACCCACTACCTTTTTCCAAAGAATGAAAGACAAAAAAAACATATTAACTCTCTATCATCTGCCATTTAGATTTTTGTGCAAGTCATAATCACTCATTAAGAAAACAGAAAATTAATGATAGTGGTTCTGTAGCCTGTATATTCATAGAGCCTTAATTTTTAGTTTAGAAAAGAGGCTCAATGATACATAATGTTCTTCTCTCCCTTACATATAAGTTTAGGCATTTATTATCAAATGCCTGGATCTAAATCAAAATAAGGTCATCTTTATTAATCTTTTTTAGATTCAATTCACAATCACTGGTATTTGTCAATTTTTCTCATGCTTTCCAGTAAATAGAATGTTATATCTAAAAATAATAAACACTAAGAGTCCAAACTGGTTGAGAACTACAGGCCATTTAAAAAATTAAAATTCATTGCTTGCTGCTAACCCAATTTCCTCTAGGTCCAAAAAAATCTCTTTTAGGCTGACTAGCAATGCATACATATTTAATTCATTTAAATAAGGTGGTAATTTTTAAATGGTAATTTAACTAGGTACAACAGAAGATTAAACAAAATTAGAGTGAAGATAGGAAGATAAAGCTAAAAAAATTCCACCATTTCACCTAGTTCAAGTACCATTAAAAGCATGTACTGATGGAAATATGCAACAGCTGATTTGTTAAATATTACGTTTCTAACAAACCAAATAATTTAAATGGAAAACATCCATAATCATAAAACTACTTATTAGCTTCAAAATTCTCTCCCAATGCCCCTTTTATAAATTACTAGTAAAAAATTATAAATGTTTCATTTGATATATTTCAATAAAATGACTTTCAAACTTCTACAGTGCAGGGCAGGTACCACTTCAACAAAGCAATTAAAATTACCATCACCAATAATGGGACAAATTACATCATGAAACTGCTGCTGTAAAGGGCATTATTGGAACACCTGGAAAAATTTGAATAAGGTCTATAGATCTGATAAAAATATTGTGTCAATGTTAATTTCCTGAATGTCCTTGTTTTAGAAAATACACAGTGAAGTATTTATGGGTAAAGGAATACCATATCTGCAACTTATTCCAAATGGTTCAGGGGGAAAAAAAAAACCTCAAATATACAGAGAGTTAAAATAAATGTGGTAAAATGATAACATCTGTGGAATCTGGGTGAAGAGTATACGGAAATTCTTTATACTATTCTTATAACTTTACTATAAGTATGAAATCATTTCAAAATAAAAATTAAAACAATAAAAAGTAAACAAAGAAAGCACTAGTATATAAAACATATAAGGGATTATTAAAGAGCAAACTATAGATGCCAATGATGGGTGTAATTTTGGTTTAATTATTCATGTGTTTAAATTATTATTGCTGCCTTTCATCTAAGAATCTTCAGGGTACTTTACAAATACATTTTATTTCACTCACTTCACTCACTTTATAGATGGGAAAACAGACATGAAGAAAAGCTCCCCAAAAATGGCAAGTTGATTTTAGAAAGGAGACAAGGAGAACTTGACTTTAAATTGGTAACATAGCATTAAGATGTGATATAGCTAAACACATCGAAAGGTATTCATTTACCTTGCTCTATTGTAAATCACTGGTTCATTTTCTTCCTGCACAGTTGTCAGCATATCCAAGTCATGGAATATTTTCTGCATATAGTCCAAATATTTATATCCTGAAGCTCTTTCAACTATGGCTGCCAGTAGGGAATAGCCAAAAGTTGAATACAAAAACTGACTACCTTGAGACATCATTGCATGGAAGAAAAAAAAAGAAAATGATTCATTATTATTTAAAAATATGTAAAATATTTTCCCACTGAAAACTGGTATACCTTAACATTGGAATATTTTACTTCAGCATTTATAAAACATGGATGATATATTAAATTCAGTTAGCTTTGCAATGGCCCTACTTATTCCATGTCCCTAACATAAGAATAAAATGATTATCAATATACCTAAAATTTCATATGAATCTACTCCTTTCTATAACAAATAAATAAGTCCTACTTCAAACATGACAGAAATCCTTCAGACTGGCAATAAAATAGGAAGGGAAAGAAAAGCAAATTTGGATTCGTGAGTCACCTGTCTTATTCTTAACACACTATCCATTGTTTAAGGCATAAATAACTGTACAAGTTATTTTAATAAAATATAGATATAAAAACCTTGTTTCAAATATATATTAAAATAAAAAATATATTCAAACATACGTCCTGTTTCAAATATATACCTTGATTTCATTTTGGATTCTGGAAATGTAGATTGTATCATCTGTACTAAAAATTGGTGAAAATCTTATTTTTTTCCAGATAAAATCCATAATATTTCATTGCCTTTATTAATTATACCTATATAATATCTATTCATGGTAAAAACTTTAAAAATGAAAATGGGAGAAAAGTAAATAAGCCTATGGTACATTTAAAGATATTAAATGGTTTCAGTAGGCACTGTACAAAAACGAAGACAGTAATTTTTATAGATTAGCTTTTTGGGAAATAAAATTAAGTTGATGAACTCTAATTTCTTCAAGGAATGAAGGCACAAAATAACTGAGTAATTTAAATTCTAATTGATACTAGCAATACTTTATCATGTCTACTTTGGTTCAGATTTAGTTTGGAGAGCTATTATTCCAACATTTCTCCGTAATTTTTCCACAAATATCTTGATATTGAGAATCCACTAAATGACTGTGAGGCTAAATCAAAAGAACTAGCTGCTTGGAATGCTAGGTGGGAGCTACATGTTAAGTTCTTAATTATTGTTAAGAAATACATAAAAGGTAAGCACTAGTCTGACAACAAAATCAATGCATAATCATCAACCACATCAAATACACTCAGGATGGTATCATTTTGGATTTTCTGAAAATTAACACTTCAGTAATGATGACTTTGTTAAGAGAAGGAATTAACACTCACCAGGTTTAAAGAACAAAGGGTCATTTTTAAATAATCTTAGAGATTCAATTGAATTTTCAAACTTTTCTCTCAAATACAATTCACCTTGTTCAAAATCATTTTTTTTCTTGACAGGTTTTGAATTCCGGCCTTTGGCTTCATTATCCTGCTCTACCTTAGCTTTAGCAAAGTCATTTCTTTCATTGCTTTTGCCTCCTTTTTCTTTCAACTCTTTTTCTTGGTCGGATTCCATTGTCTCTTTCATTTTCAAGGCTTTATAAGCTTTCTCTTCTTTCACCTTTTTCATGTCCTTTTCATAATGACGAATTCCACTTAAATGGGAAATCAATAATCTTGTTGTGACAGAAACCTAATTGTAAAAACATGAAAGTTCAATTATATTATTAAACTATAATAAAAAGTTAATAGCCTTGGAACAATCCTCCAACAATATTTTCTATTTTAAATTGCTGCTGGAAAAATATATCATGTACAGATTTTAGCCTCAAATTTCAGGAAAATACTCATTATCTGGATTAAAAAAAATCAATGATAGTTAAAAACAAACCAAAGAATCCCATATAACCTTTTAAACCATTTAACATGCCATTTGTAAAATGAACTGCGTGTTTCATTACCTTTTCACCTTCATATTCCTTTTCTGGGAATTCAGGAACATAATGTTGTACTGGAATATCAAGATCTAGTTTCCCTGCTTCCCACAATTTGGCAAGAGCAACCATGGTGAGGCTTTTGCTGATACTAGCAATTCTCATAACTGTCTCTGGTTTGCATGGTACACGGTTCTCAACATCGGCATAACCTAAACCTTTGAAAAATAAGCAAAAA
>NW_011888866.1:2029508-2044172 GCF_000151845.1 Pteropus vampyrus
GTAAACTCGTTAAGGACAGGAATCGTGTACACCCTCAGTACTTACTATTGTGCATTTACATGATAGGCGGCTCAATAAATCGTAGGTTGAATTTAAAATTCTGACAGTTTATCTACTCATAAGGGTTATCTACACATATGCAGTTAAAAGTTTTATATACAACTTTCAGAATAAATTCAGTTTTTATAGAAGAGTGGGCATAGAAATAAGCCATTTTAAAGACTCCAACTTATTCATTAGTCACATTTTAAATCTTCTTTTAGAAAACCCGATACTTGTTAGATACGTTTTCTCTACAATATGGATGGTTTTCTGTAAACCGAACGGTATTTCACGGGATTCACACCAAGAAGTAAAATATCAAGTTTTCATTCCCCAACTGGCACAAAACAAGGCACTAAATAACTTTTCTGAGCCTACCTTCTGACCAGACTTCTTTTCCATCTACAGAGACTCCAACCACTATGCCGGGTGCGCCCACCTCATCCTACGAACGAAGTGGCAAGGAACAGACAGTTCAAAGACAGGCCGAAACACCTGGCACATCCACCACAGCTTATACACCTGGGGCATGGCCCCGCCCCCTCTACCTGGGCCCCGCCCACCCGCGCCGGGACAGCGCTAACCATGAGGGGTGTGAGGGGTGTGAGGGGTGTGCCGACTCGGCACCCAGAGTGGGAAGGGGCGGTCCCCGGGACGGGCGGTAACCTCCGCCCTGACTTGGGCAACCCCCAAGAGCATCTGACCGTGGCCCAGAGGTCGGAAAACGGGAAGTTTTTCTCGGAAGCTGACCGCAGGCATCCCACCGCCCGGAGTGGGGTCTGCTCGGCCCGGGGAGATGACCACCGAGAGGCCCCATTCCGAGGTGACGCCGGGGACCGGAGGCCAGGTTCCCAGCCGTCTACGCCCCTCGTCGCCGCACCTTGATCCTGTGCAGCAGGTCACGGCTGCTGTCGATGGCTCTGGCGAAGCGCCTGGAGCGGGACAGCTCCGGGGTCTGCGGAGACCACGTGGCGAGGGGCTGCTCCTTTGGCGCCTGCGGCTCGGCCTGAGGCAACGTCTCGGGGTCGGGGTCCGAGGGGGGCGGCGCGGGGGCCGCGCTCCTCAGCGCCCCCGCCAGCTTCACCCCGAGCGCCAGCCCCAGCCCCAGCCCGAGGCCACCGACCCAGCCCGCGCCGAGGTGCGGCAGCCCGGCACGCTGGTGAGCCCCGCGCCGCCCGCAGCCCCAGCCCCCAGGGGTCGCGGCCCGGGCCGTTACGGCCGACAGGAGCCGGTACATGGCGTCTCCGGGGAGCCCGCAGCCTCGGAGCTAGCGCAGGCCGGGCTGGCGGCTGACGCTCCAGGGAAGAAGGGGAGGGGGAGGCCGGGGAGGGGAAAGGAGGGGAGGGGCGGTGACTGTGCTCAGACTCTAGCAGTCGATGCCCGATGGCCGGAGCGCGGATCGCATCGAGCTCTTCCTCCTTTCCTCTTTTTCTCCTTGCCTTGTCACTTAATATTTTTAATCTTTCTCCCCCGCCCCCTTTTGCCCGTATGCCTCTTGTCAGATCAAGAGTCACCTCAGAAGTCTCCCTGGTTCCTGTCCCCTTGGGAGTTCTCTCCACACCTGGACTACAAGTGCGCACACCTCCTTAATAACACTTGACACTTTGTTTCATTGAACTGATTCCTTACTAGACTGTGACCTCTCTGGAGAGCTGTGACTTTTGCTCCTGGAACAGCGTCTGGCACACACAAGCCCCTTAGCAGCCATCTCTTGCCATCTCTATTCTTTGTCTCTTTTTAGCTCATAAGTCCCCTTTAACCTCTCTTCCGGAGGTCTAGCTCCACAACACATCAAACATATTGTTATACCCAGGCCTTAAATTAAATATTTTTTTCTGTAAAAAGTTTTTAAAAAAACTTGCACTTGAAAAATTTTAATCCAAAAATAACTCATATAATTTATAGTTAGCCGATTTCTGACATCTGTAGATGATCAGATATTCTCGTGAAATAAATCTAACCTCATTGCTACAAAATGTAAAATGTGTATAATCCTAATTGAACAATTAATGACTGTTAATTTTGAAGATAATTAAACATCCACTCCAATTTTATGATTTTCTTTTTATACTTTGGGATACACACACATTTCTGAAAGATTTTTGAAAGTTTGTTGGCCTTAAGTCTTGGGGCAATATACCCTGTATATGAAATAATCCTCTCTCTTCTTGCAGGTGGAATATGTATAGAGTTCATAGGCTTGAACTGACAAGCTGTTGTCAGGAGGAAAAACTGTGAACATCTCGAGCTAATAATTGTTTAACTGGAGGAAAAGGTAATGGTAACCACACCTAGTCAGAAGATACCAGGGCTAAATAATTATAAGGTCCTGGAGCTGCTCTCAAAACCCTCAACCCCCAAGAGATCAAGGTATCCTAGAACCCAGAGGGTTCTGGCAACGGAACTCAGAGGTCTCTGGAGTGTCACCTGCAGTTAGAGTAGACAGGAGGTTCTTACTCTAAGGACTTGACAGAGAAAACAATATAAAGAGAAAAATGTAAAAGACAGCCAGTGGTGATCTTAATATGTGCTTACTTTATCATTCTTTTAAAAACATACATATTTTATGCATTCTTCTGTACCTCTCCTTGGATCATAAGAGACGCAGAAACACAGCGTCATATAGAGAGCAAAAGCCAAGGTCTGGGTGGACTTCCACCAGTTTAGAAGCAGGTAGAGGCCACCCAAAGTATGGTTGCTGTGAAGGTAACAGAGAATAAATGTTCTCCATGCAAGCAGAGTCCCTAAGAGGCAACCTGACCAAGCAGCTAGCAGACACGTTGGTGGGATCTTTACTATCACCATGAAGCAGGAGACCAGAGCGCCAGTATTTTAGCTGGCTCTGGACTGGAGGCCACAAAAATAAGATGGAAGAAAAGTAAATCACTAGACAGGGAGAGGAGTAAGAAGACAGAAATAGAAAGGAAAAGGAGAAGAAGGAAATGTAAAAAGGAAAATAATTTTTCACTGAAAATAAACCTGCAAACCAAATTTCCAAAGCATATGAAGAAAAATATTTATAAGAAAGACTGGCAACAAAATCAATAATCAAAAAATGAAATCACCTTAGACAAATGAAAACAGTAGAACAATCTACAGGAAAAGAGGAAGAAAAGAGGCCATTCCCTGGCTGAAAAAAGATGGGTTGATAGAAAACAAAACAAATATGTTTTTTAAAAAACAATAATGAGATACACTATATATCTATTAGAATGGTCAAAATCCAGAATACTGACAATAAAGGCAGCACCAAATGCTGATGAGGATATGGAGCAACAGGAACTCTCATCCACTGTTGGTGGGAATGCAAAATGGTACAGCTACTTTAGAATACAGTTTAGTGTTTTCTTATAAAACTAAACATACTTTTCCCATTGATCCAGCAATCATGCTCCTTGGTATTTATTTACCCAAAGGAGTTGAAAACTTATGTCCACAAAAAAGCCTTCACATGGATTTTTACAGAAGTTTTATTCATAACTGCCAAAACTTGGAAGCACCCCAGAGGTA
Organism: Pteropus vampyrus; assembly: GCF_000151845.1. Lineage (NCBI taxonomy): Eukaryota > Metazoa > Chordata > Mammalia > Chiroptera > Pteropodidae > Pteropus > Pteropus vampyrus. The sequence continues at coordinate 2,033,061 of NW_011888866.1, forward strand.
CCTTAGTAGAAGAATTGATACATAAACTATTGTACAGTCAGATAATGGAATGCTATTCAGCAGTAAAAAGAAATGAGCTATAAAGCTATGAAAAGACATGGAGAAAACTTAAACGTATATTACTAAGTTAAAGAAACCAATTTGAGAAGGCTACGTGTTGAATGATTCCAACTATATGACATTCTGGAGAAGGCAAAATTACAGAGACAGTAAAAAGATCACTGATTGCCAGGGATTAGAGGAGTAGAGGTAAGGATGAACAGATGGAGCACAGAGGACTTTTAGAGCAGTGAAACTACTCTGTATGATACTATAATGGTGGATACATGTCATTTGGATGATAATGATGTGTCAATGTAAATTCATTAGCTGTAACAAATATATCACTCTGGTAGGGGATATTATAGTGTAGGAGGCTGTGCATGTGTGTGGGCAGGGAATATGTAAGAAATCTGTACTTTTTGCTCAGTATTGCTATAAACCTAAAATTGCTCTAAAAATAGCTTATTTTTTAAAATGTAGGGTGCAAATGAAATAGTGATGAGTACTAAAGTGAGTTCAAATGACTGGTCTGGTACTAACTGTGTAAAAAAAAAAAAATCAAAACAAAAACAAACCTTGTCATCTTCAGAATGTTTTCATGTCTTTTCATGAATGTCATTATTGCACAACTTCCAAAGCCCAACTCAGGTCCTGTCTTGCATGGAGATTTCTTTGATCAATATTAGTCCTAAATGTTCTCTCCTCTACCTTATTGCTTATTCTGATTTAAATTGAAAACCATTGAAGGCATAACTTTGTCTTACATATGTTTGTGTCTCTTACATATGAAGCTCAGGACTTGGTTTGTTGTTGGGTGGGTCTGAATTTGGTGATGAGTTCTGAACCTCAGTCTCTTCATCTGTAAATTACAAGTAATAATAACAACATTGAAAGTCTGTTGCAAAGATTAAATTACTTCAGCCTGTAAAAAGATAAAATATAAACTTTGGTAAATAGACTGGTTTATTAGTAGAGATTATAACTATTTATTCCTCTCTAATAATATCTTCAGTTAAAAAACAAGATGTCAACTAATAAAGTCCCTAGTTCTTTTCCTGCTACATGCAAACTAATCTTCCAGTTTATACTTGTACAGTTTGTCTTCCTCCCCACATCTCTTTCCTTCAACTTGTCAACTTAATTGTTTAGTCACTGCCTCAGTGATTAAAAACAAAATAGAAATTCAATTCCCATCATCTGAAGAGCCAGCCTATCTATGTCTCCCCTGAATTGGGACTGATGGAAAGCTAACAAATAGCCCTGTCTCGAAATGTCAGAATGACCTTTTTAAAGAAAGTAATCAAGTCATATGTGAGTGCATTCTCACTCTAGTAATGGGAATTTTAAACTCTTGGAAACTGGGGCCAAACCCTGCAGCGCTTCCATGTCTCATCTCTGCAGATCAACATGGAGCCTGAAACACCGCTCTGTAGCTCTGTCACTGCAGCTGACTGTGTCTCCTGAATTAGTCATGAGGGTCTGATGGGCATCCACACCTCACTGATGAGCAAGTTGTCCAGCAGAAGGGATCCAACAAAGTGTCTTTCAGTCAGGTGATTTCTCCTGTGGCCTTAATAACAACTAGCCCCAGACAGATTTGCCTCCTAGGGAAGTGGGAAAGAATTTTTTTAGGTCCAAAAAAGCAAAGAAGGAGATAAAAGACTGGTGTAGTCATCTATTTTAGTCTCACAGCTTTAAACAATTTCCAGCTGCAGATGTTAAAATATCCAGATTCCACGGAGAACAGAACAGATGACATTATTCATCCTGCCTATGCTCACAGGCTGCATTTAATTCAGTTCAGCTTATAAAACCTTTTACAGAGTCACTATGGGGACAGGCTTCTACACTGCAGCCATACAAAGATGAACAAGTGCCAGCAAATCCTGAGGAGCTCACAGTTAGCAGAGAAGACAGGTAGAGAGGCCATACATATGGTCGAGCCGGCTCTGTCCTGCGCAAAGGTGCCTGGGAAGTGGGCAGTGGGCTGAAATTCAGCCTGCACTCCTGTTCCCAAGCCATGTATCTGGCTCAGAGGAATGGGTCCCTTTTTCTAGTACATTGAAAGGAGCAATGAGTGCTCCAAGCAACCCTGAGTGGAGGTACAGTCTTAGAACTCATTAATCAATAGGATAAATGCTATAATGGAGGCAGATATCAATAGCTATGGGAAAAGAGGATGAGCAGGCGAGTGTCCCTAGGGAAAGAGTTAAGGAGAGTGACAGAGAGGGAGGGCCTTGGAAGAGGAACAGGACTTTGCCTTGTAGAATTGGTGAAAGAAAGGCAAACAAGGCAGAGGAAACGGAGCCAGCAAAGATTCAGAGGCTGACAACGTGAGGCCTGTTTCAACCTGGCTGGTGGAGGTGAGGCCAGCAGGAGGCAGAGCCAGATGGTGCAGGCCTCGTAAACCAAACCGGGAATTCTGGGCTTCGGCTCACAGGCTGGTGTTTCTCAGACTTCAGTGTGATCTGCAACACACAGAAGGCTTGTTACAAGTCTACATAATTTCCTTGGCCCAAGCCCCAGAGAGGGTTCTGATTCAGCAAGTCTGGAGAAGGGCCCAGGAACAAACACTTAAAATGATTTTCACGTAGGATTTTGATACAGAGGTCAGAGGAGAAACAGTGCTGAGGTGTATTCAGAAGGGTTTAGGCAGCTGAGCGTCTGGTAGGTTTGCTGAAATAAAGATCACCAGCTGCAAAGTGGAGAGTGGAAGCAGCTGGTGAAATCCACGGTGCAGTGCATGCTCTGAGGAAGTTGCCTCAGAGCTGAGCCCTTAATTAATTCACCCTCAAGTGCAAAGGTCAGATAACAGCTTAAAATATGAAGAAAGCAGGCAGAAGACACAAGAGGCAAGGAATTCAGGCCCAGCTCAACCACCTGTAACCATTTCCCTTCCCAATCTCTATACACCAACAGGAGCTCAGGCTCCTCTCAGTCACATGGTATAAAACTTCAATCCCTCCCACTGAGAAGTTCGATGTATAAGAGGATACCGGATAAGGTCTGAAAAAAACAAAACAAAACACATTAATAGTGTAAGTTGGAAGTTGGAATAAGTTGTTCTGGGAAAGGGGAGTTTTGTCTTTCTGAAACCTTCTCAAGCCTCTCTGTGCTTCATAGCACCCACCGCAGTGCACTGTACCTAGTAGGCACTCAATACATATTGCTTAATAATGAACATCAGAGTTGGCTTTTCAGAGCTGGGGACAACTGAAACTCCTCCTCTGTGCTTTACCCAGCCTATAATCAGCAGGCATTTAATATGGTGACCCTTCTATTATCCAGACTTTTATTAATTAGGTTCTTGATTATCTGAATGTTTTAAAATATCCTCAGGTAATGAGAACAAGGCCATAATGATAACTCTCACGTGGCTGTAACATATATGTGTTAGGTGGGGGAAAGAATTAGATATTTTAATGGTGATGAAACATTTTTCTTGGACTTAAACACCCTTTAATATATGCAGACTGGTGATTTAACACTTGCCAAATGGAGATAGTTATGTAGGATATTTGAAAGTATAATAGAAAGCATCTACCAGAGAAGGCAGCCTTTGGTTTGCCTGGGAAATAGTGTTTCTTCCTATCCCAAATCAAAAGACAGGTATAAAGTTTCTTTGTTTATCAGTTTGCAAATTGAAAGAGCCTGCAACTGGGATTAGTTAGTCCTGAGCAATGCAATAGGCATGTTGAGCTCACTATTGGTCAAGGAAAGGGCAAAACCAGAGTGAAAGCTCTGATCAGGAAGGCCATGCATTTATAAGATGCTCCCGAGGCAGGTGCTATCAGCGTCCTGTCCACATCTCCATGCTGCCCCTTTCAGCTGCCAGCACCTGCATCCCTGTGTCTAAGGATTCTCTGGTGCTGGAGCCTGTCCTGACCATGAGTGCTATAGGCGGGAGGTGTCAGAGAATTATTGTCAGCCCCTCCTTGCCCCCCCGAAAAAGAAAAAAGGATTGATGGGACTAGGTGTATGCTTCAGCTCCCTTGCCCCTTGGATGGGATAACTGTCCCCCAGAGTTTCCCGGTGGTGGTGGTGGGGGGCGGGCATTAAGCTCCAAATGGGCACAGTGGTGGCTTCCATGATCACATCTTTCCTCTCCTTGTCTCACCTCTCCACTGGTGTTTCCTGAGACCATCACCCAGACAAACCATCTATCCCGGAATCCTTGTCTCAGATGTTACTTCTGGGGGGAACCCCAACTAAGACATCAAGCTACTGGGAGTGTGATCACTGATTTATGGCCAGGGGGCTAACAAAAGGCAGGGCCACCATGGGGCTTACCAAGCTAAGAAGGAGTAGCTGAAGAGTCTGACATAAAAAAAGATGAGCGCAGGAACGACTCATGAGGGTAGATGGCAGGAAGGAGAGAGGGAGTAACCTTAGTTGGATGCCTACTCTGACCCTGACCCTATCTATTATTCCATACAACAACACTATTAACTAGGAAGGTGTTATCCCCATTTTATAGTTTAGGAGTCCATGATTGGAGGAAATTAAGTAACTTGTTTATGATCATGTGACTATCAAGTGGCACAGAGAAGGGATTTGAATGCAGGCCTCTCTGACTACCAAAGTCTATACTCCATTCCCAAGAGCTCACCTAATAGCTCACATATAATGAGTAACCATCAGTGACCATGTGTGGTATTTATGAATACGAGGCAACAGTTCCTCAGGCCAGGCCAGGCTTCCCAGGGTGGAAAGACCTTAAGGAAGCTGAGGTCAGCCACACTGATTTTCAGCAGATCCAGAAATTCGATTGGTTTACACCTTTAGGGGTGATCTGGCCCAGAGGAACTGAATGAAAACAAGAAAACTCTCCAGAGACTAATGTATGATCCAGTACTAATCTGTTGACCAGATATTCATGTTAGTTGGTGTATGTTTCCTATGGGTGCTGCAACAATTTACCTCAAACTTAGTGGCTTCAAACAACACATATTTATTTTACGGTTCTGGAGGTTGGAAATCTGAAATCAGTTTCACTGGTCTAAAATTAAGGCATGGGCTTGGCTGCATTCCTTCTGGAGGCTCTAGAGGACAATCTGTTGCCCTGACTTTTCCAGCTTCTAGAGACCTCCCTCATTCCTTGGCTCCTTAATCTACCTTCAAAGCCAGCAGTATCACATCTTCCAGGTGCTCACCTACTTGCTCACTTGCCAGCTCTCCCTCCCTCCTTCCTTCTCTCTCTTCCTCTCTCTCCCTCCTTCCCTTCCTCCCTCCCTCTCTCTCTCTGTCTCTCTCTCACCCTCCCTCTCTCTCTGTCTCTCTGTCTCTCTCTCTCTCACTGTACTCCTGCCTCCCTCTTGTGGCTACATTTGGTTTATCTAATTAATCTAGGATAATGTTCTCATCTCCAGATCCTTATTAATTACATCTGCTAAAGTCCCTTTTGCCATGTGAGGCAGTATATCCACAGGTTCCAGGGATTAAGACGTGAGCATTTTTAGAGGGCCTTTATTCAATCTACCACAGTTAGCCATTTTTTTTTAAATTTTCCCTATAGTAGGAAAGGCTTTGTGGGGGGCCAGTCTGATCAGAGGCTGCTTGGGGACCTTGAAACCAAAGCATTGGGGTGTGGATACTCTCAATGGACAGGATTATCAGCCAACTGTGAGCCAGCTGGGTACCGATCCTCCATCCAACAAACAGGTAGTGGGGACTTCTGACATCTGGGTCTCTCTTCTTGTAGATGACATGCACTTTCAGCAGGCAAACTACATACCAGACGGTCAATTACTGCTCTTTTCTTATAGATTTGGGTGGCTCCCAACTCCCCATCCCTGGCACATTTACAAATCTTTTATGGTTGTTTGATGGGACCTATCTCACCCTGGGTCCCCTTGAACTGTGCCCGTTAACATGGCTGTGACAGACCATGTTACAAACCAGATAGCATTTGAGATAGGACTTGACCCAGGACCTCTCTACTCCCTACCTTTCTTTTTCTATCACTCTGATTTTGCGCTACATACTCCGAGTTCCAGAATCTGCCCTTTCTCTGTGGTTTTGACAAGAAGTTAGGACTTTTTCCTCTGCATTCTGTGCACAGATACTCTCATTCATTAAATGTTGCTTTTTATGAGTAACTTTGTCTTAAAATTTTGAGAAAAATTTACCTTAGCCTCTTATGTATGGATCTTAAAAAAAAAAAACCCCATCTGATTCACAGTTGTCTGTGTTTCCCACTCAGTGTCTACATCTCTGAAATTCACTCAAAGAATGTTCCATTGATATACCAGGCACCAGGTAAGGGCCTGGGGATATAATGGTGAGCAGACTTTTCCCCTGCTCTCAGGGAGCCTAGAGACCAATAGGAAAGATGCATCTTAATCAGATAATCACACTCATAAATGTGTAATTAAAAATGGAGGTAATTGCTCTTAAGGAAAGAAACATGGTTAATGAAAACTTAAAACAAAGAGATCTGCCCTAGATTGGGACTCCTCAAGGGACACTTCCTTAGGATGAGCCATCTAAACTGTCATCATTGGGTGGGTGGAGGGGAGAGGTGGGAAGCTGGGAGGTTAATGTGACTGCAGGCAGAGATGGATGGAGGGAACATTCTTCATAGTAGGAGGAGGAGCTGTCTCTAAAACCAAACCACCAGCCAGAAGAGGCTGATCTTAGAGTGAGAGACTTACCATAAATTGGAGAATTCTGGGAATTCAACCCCAAGAATGCTGGTCCCTTTCCCTACTTGTAATTGTCTTTTGAACTTTAGGATTTGGCAGTCATTCAAACCACATAACTCTGGTGTGCAAAAGCCGGCAGAGTCCAGAACAATCTCTGTCTCATTGTTTCAGATTAGACGTCTTTAATGGGTATGTCTCAGAAACCTTGCCCTTTTCCCTTTTCACTTAGAACAGATTCTCTGGTATAATGCATAAACATTTTTTTCTCATCACGCTTTTTATAACAAGGCATTTGTTTGCTTCATTAGGAGTGAATTCCCCAGATTTTAAACTTGAGTCTTTTGTCCTAAGTATCCTGGTGGTACCACTTGGGCGTACTAATTAAAGTTACTTGTGGAAGTGAGTAAGTTCCTTTGGCACATCTTGTCGGATTCTGCTACCCAAAGGTCAGAGACCTGGCCTCCCAGCTCAGCAGAGGGGCAGTAAGGAAAGGAGTGTCAACCCTGGGATGAGCCCTCAAGGCTCTCAAACAGGAAGCATGGCCAGTGGGCTCTGAACTGGGCCATTACTTTTGTTCGATTACACATTTATAAAAAGAGGAAGGCAAATTAATGCGTAATAACGATTGCATCCAATGCACATCTAAGGCTCCAGGATCTCATAGTTGAGATCTATTCATACCTAACCCCTGACCCCTACCACCCTCCCTACTTCATCATTAACATTTGTGATTCTCGACCTGTACTTTGAATGATGGAGGGTAAAGGGTATGGGGATGAGGGTGTTAAAAAGCAAACTAACTGATGCCTTTGGTAATCATTTGATTTATTACCACCTGATATGTGAATCACCCTAACTCACCCATTTTGTATCTTATCTGATGATCTACAAGACAAGCTGTGGCCACTTCAGTTCTCTTCTGTCATCTGCTCTGAAGGTTCAGCTCACTCCTTACAGCAATGAGGCACTCACCTGTGCTTCCTGTTTGAGTCCAGTCCCTATGTCCTGTCTTAACACTAGAACCTTGTACTGTTTAAAAGCATGGACACTCACTGGTTCTCTCCTTTCTGGCCTCCCTTAATTCCAGCTTCCAGAAACCAGATCATGGCTCTTACCTGCTTGATCAGTGCCTACAGCTCACATTGGGGGTTTTGGGCAGCTACTTAGATCTTCACGAGCAATTTGTGAAGTAGGAACAAATATAATCCCCATTCTACAGCTGGAGGAATTCTACAGAAATGTTAAATGATTCATATAAGACCACTCGGCTCTGGGATTTTCTGCTTTTGATTCTGTAATCCAAAGAATACATTATTCTAATTTGGGCTGTAAAACACCAAAAATCATTACCCACTTACTTGGATGGTGAGGATTAAAGAGATATAGATGTAAAATTAATGAGAATAGTATAAATAAGGCTCAGGTCATTGGGAGCAAATGAATAAATTGTGGGCATTAAATATTACCTCAAGTATTTTGTATTAGTCAGCCCTAGCTGCCATAACAAAATGTCATAGATTGAGTGGCTTAACGATAGAATTTTATTTTCTCATATCTTGGAAGGTTGGAAGTCTGAGACCAGGGTGCTAGCAAGGTCAGGGTCTGTCTGGTGCTGACCCTCTTTTTGGCTTGATCACACGGCAGTCTCTCCTATCTCTTCTTATAAGGACATTAATTCCATGGTATTGGGGCCCCACCCTTATGACCTCAGTAAATCTTAATTACCTCCTTATAGGCCTTATCTACAAATATAGTCACTTTGGGAGTTAGAACTTCAATATATGAATATACTTTCATTAAAAATGTTAGCTATGTTAAGATATAATGTGTTTATTATTGTATTGTATATTATATATTAAATATATATTATTTATTATATATTAAATCAGTAAATATACTTCTCAGTTTTAATTTTTAATACATAAATATTGGTAGATATGTAAAAATTAATAAACAGGGAACTCATTTAAAGTGAAGTAGGGAGGCTGGAAAGGGGAGCTGTCATGTCCTATGTCTATCTCAAAACACAAAAGGGAGAATTCTTTATCTTAGCTCTCCCAACTTCTTCTTCCCCTCTGTATAAAAAAAAATTCCTTCCCTTTGTTTTAGCAGGCTTGCACGTGGCTTGCATGTACCAAATTGCAATTCCTTATTGTTCCCAAAGAAACACATTTTTGCTGGAGAAATAATTATCTGGCTGACTTTTGGTTTGCAGTCAACATATTTAACCCACACAAACAAAAGCTCTTTGGGGTTCATTGAGATTACTGAAAAATTTAAGAGTGTGAATGGATCCTGAAACCAAAAGGATCATCCTTGGGTAAGACTTCATCCCTGTATGACATACAGGAGACCTTTCTTGGATATTTTTCTTGACAGAGTTCTTCTGTATTTGACACGCCTATAATTCATGGACTATGTGATAATTTTGCACACAGTTTTCTGGTTGAACACAAATATTTTGGGGAAAATTTTCTTCATGCAATGTTTTATGCTGTCCATTGGTCTCTACCTGTTTACGTATTAAATACATCTCTATTCTTTTTTCCTCTAGTTGTGACAATTCAAATAGTATTATTTGGCCCTAATACTATCTAAACACAGTGCCAATGTAGACACTGAAATCATGTTGTGGTATTCAGTGGCTGTCCAGATGACCTAGAATCTGCAAACATTAATTTTATTTTAAATGGGCATTGAATGAAAAGATAAAACATGAAAATCCTTACGGAGCACTCACACAACCCTGAGGGTGAGTCTGCAGATCTCAGATGGAGACGCCCAAGCTAGTTGGCTTGAGCACAGCGGCCCAGAGACATGTATGGATTGAACAAACCTCAGAGATATTGGCAGTGCTGCTATTTTTCTCATCAATTATGTGGTTATTTCATAGTTTCTTAAGAGCTATACCCCAATATCATCTTAAGAGTTATTCTTATTTCTATGTCCCAGGCCTCAGTTTGAAATGTTTTCCTCTCAATTTCCTTGAGTACCAATGAACCAAAGATCCAAATCCAGATCCACCCTTAGTTCTGCCTCCCAAAGGCTCCATCAGGATGCACATCATAAGCCTTGTCTTTCTTTAGCAGATGCCTCCTTGTTCTGGGTACAGATGTCCTGAGTCATCTTCCTTCAACTATCTCACACTCTGGCTTCACCACCAACAGGTCATTATGTACCTCTCCCCAGGTACGGTAAACATTCATATCTCACAAAACATTCCTTTCTTCTCTTAAAAAGTCAATCAGTATTTTCTTCATAATCTTTGCACCTCAGAGTTGATATGTACACACTCACTGAGAGTCTGGTCATGTCTTCTTATGTCAAACAATTGTCAAATACTTAGTTCCAGCACTTACACTTACTAGCTGAGTGAGCTGGGGCACATCACTTAGCTCTCCGAGCCTCAATGTCCCCATCTATATAGTGGTCAGAATCTTACATTCACTACCTGCCATATGGAGTTGTTGTGAAGCTTGGATTTGATAAAGGATGTGAAAGTATTTTGAAAACTGTAAAGTGCTAGTCAAAGGCAAGTTGGTAGTAAGACAGACATTGACCTATTTTATTGTCACTTTACGATTCTTCCCATTGAGGCTAGACAAGAGTGTCATGTCAGTACAGATCAACGTTAAAAAAAATTTAGGACCACAATGTTCTTAAACTGAGGATTTTTTTCCTGTATGGTATTTGCCTCTTCTGATTGCAATATATTGCATTAGAACACTGTGGTGCTTGATGGAATTTTTTTTTTTTACAACTGAAGGAAATGAGAAATCATTAGCCTCTCCAAATAGATCACAACTGCCTCTCTGTTCCAAAAAGAGGTGCTCTGCAGAGTAACTAGATTCAACTTGGAGACAGAATATCTGTAGCCTGAAAGATCGGTTTTTTTTTTCTTTTTCTAATGTAACCTTATTAAAGACAATTTGGAAATAAAAAGATAAAAATAATCTAGAATTCTACTATCTGAATACAACTCTTTGTGTATTTGCCCATTATAGCCTAGCTGTCATCCAAAAGCACAGGTTGCTTATGATGGCTGTAGTTATAATGTACATACCATTTGGCATTCTGCCTTTTTTCACTTAACATTATAGCAAATATTTCTCGACATTTCCGCATGCATAGCCTCCATGTTTATCATTTAATGACAAAATAATATTCCGTGAACTTAATCATAATCCCCTTTGGGTCATGATTTAGGTTGTCTCCAGGTCTTTCTTTTGTTACTACTGATAATGCTGCAGTGAGCCGCTTTTCAAATATAGCTTTTTGCCTTTGTCAAAAGATAAAGTCTCAAGTCTATAACTATTAGCTCAAAGGGTATGAAAATATCTTTAGGGTTCTTGCAAATATATTTCTATTACTTTACAAAAGGATTTCACAAATTGCAATGCCATTAGGCATATTTGATTTCATTGCA
>NW_011888866.1:2044222-2049724 GCF_000151845.1 Pteropus vampyrus
GTTTTTTTTTTCTTTTTCTAATGTAACCTTATTAAAGACAATTTGGAAATAAAAAGATAAAAATAATCTAGAATTCTACTATCTGAATACAACTCTTTGTGTATTTGCCCATTATAGCGTAGCTGTCATCCAAAAGCACAGGTTGCTTATGATGGCTGTAGTTATAATCTACATACCATTTGGCATTCTGCCTTTTTTCACTTAACATTATAGCAAATATTTCTCGACATTTCCGCATGCATAGCCTCCATGTTTATCATTTAATGACAAAATAATATTCCGTGAACTTAATCATAATCCCCTTTGGGTCATGATTTAGGTTGTCTCCAGGTCTTTCTTTTGTTACTACTGATAATGCTGCAGTGAGCAGCTTTTCAAATATAGCTTTTTGCCTTTGTCAAAAGATAAAGTCTCAAGTCTATAACTATTAGCTCAAAGGGTATGAAAATATCTTTAGGGTTCTTGCAAATATATTTCTATTACTTTACTAAAGGATTTCACAAATTGCAATGCCATTAGGCATATTTGATTTCATTGCAAGTATTCCAGCATTTAGCAATTTATTATAAAATGTTACTAATTTAATAGGTGTAAAATGCTATCTTAGAGTTGCTTTGTTTTTATTTCCAGAAAGGAAAGACATTTTCAAAAGCTGTCTTTTAGAGGAGAAACTTTTGGCAAAGCATTATGTAACTTGCATGTATCCCAGAGAAATCCAAGTAGTAGACAGTATCTTCATTTAGCACATTGTCCACACCGAGGAGGTGAGAGAGCGAATTGGTACCCAGCCTCCCTTTTAGAAGGTAAGAACAGCCAGGTCTGCCCCTCAAACCCACATCACAACCAGGCCTATAGTATGTAGTAGAGTGGATAGTCTTGAAATAATTTACATATATGTGCTGGAACCTGCCAACAGAGAGTTTCAGTTTTCCTGAACTTCTAAACAGCGATACAAGTTGCAAATACTCCAGGCAGGAATATTAGATTGGCAACATGAAAGCTGATTACCATCCAACTGCTGGCATCTAGACCTAGTCAGAAGGAATTTTCAGGCAAACAGAATCTGGTGTGATGTTTATAGCTGCTGAGAGGGAGCCAGGCCTCTGAGCTTTGTTATTTACATCAGTTCCCAAGGGAACTTGAAAAGAAAAAGCCCACTCTAGTTTTCTGTTTTCTATTGCCCATTTTCTAGATGCCTCGCCTGAAAGAAGTGATGTGAAACTTGTGAACCAGAATCTTGGAAGTAACTCTTACAGTCTCAGATGGAAGGGACAATTTTAATTATGAAAGCTTTTTCTATTAAAAAAAAATTAGATACTCTTTACTATTTCATATTCTGGTTCAGGCACTCTTAATAAAAGGCACAGAAAATTACTTGAGATTTAATTTTTTAAAACTTCAAAATCAGTAGCAAAATATAAAGGGAAATGCTTTACTAAGAAAGAAATTTTGAAGTTGTTTAAAATGTTAACATAAGCAGAGGTGATTTTAGGCATTTAGGGACGTTTGTTCCCCATCTTGGCTTGCCTTTTACATATCTAACTATTTTTCTGATAGGAAAGTAGATTGTAGAGGGAAATAGAATCTTATTTCATCATAAAAACAATTGTATGAAGCAGATATTGTTGTCTTCATTTCACAGATGAAGACAGACTCAAAGAAGCAAAGGGCCTTGCCCCAAGGTTGCCAGGCATTGGGGAGAAGGCCTTGGACGGAGAATGTGTGAACAGCAGGTGGCAGCAGTGTCCTTGGAGATCATGGTTGCTCCCTACAGTCCCTAGAAAGTAAGGCCAATAACACTCTCAGAAAGAGGTGGGTCTGATGCCTGACCTCTGATCTGTGAACGGACTTCCACCCCTCATCCACCTCCTGCTGAGCCAGGCTGGCTGTCTTCCGTAGGGTGTAGCCCTGAAGAAGGCATTGGGGAGAAGAGTAGGAAAGAAGACCCGGAAGTCACTCACAATGGAAAGTCTCCCATCTAGCTAATTAATGTCATGTACAGTCGTTTGACCTTGGCATGTTGTCCTCTGTGTTCCCTGATATTCTTTTCTGGAAATGGGGATAATTATGGCCACCTGCTTCCAAGGTCATTGGGACGATTTGAAGGAACATGCTATGCACAAAGCCTTGGAACAGCACAGTGAATACATACACTACTGGTTAGTATTAGTCTTTGTAGACCACTTTATCATTGGCAGTGGGCTTTCATACCTACCATCGCATTCCATCCTCCCTTCTTATTTTGAGATGCAGGTAGGTATCACACTCATTTAACAGAGAAGGACTCTTAAATTGAACCAGAGGAAGTAAACATTAGCACGGGCTTTGAAATCAGACAGACTGGAAGTCAGACTCCTCTGAGGTTGGGGACACATGCAAGTTACTTAATATCTTGGAGCCTCAGTGTCTTTGTAAAATGGTGATAATATTACTTATCTTGTCCATTTATTACGAGGATTAAATAAAACAACATATATAAAACCATCTGGTGTAGTTCTTCTTTTATATTGAACACTTCAAATTCCTAAAACAATGTCTTAAAATAAGACAGACATATAGAAAAGTTATAAGAAAGGCAAGTAAAGTTACTCATAATCCCACCACCCAGAAATAACCCTGTTGTTATTGTGATATGTTTTCTCCCCCATTGTTTGTACATAATATGGCTGAAGTCACATCAAATATGTACAAGTAACTTGACCAAGGTGCTGCTTCTAAAGAAAGCGCCAGAATTGGGCTTACACATCAGGCAGGCTGGCTCCAGGTCTGCGTAATCGCTTCTTATGCTGCCTCTACAAAGGTCAGGCTTAACGACCCTTTGAGAAACTGATGAAAAAATATTTCAGTGTTTCAACTTTGGAAATATATACATTCAAAAGCACATAAGGAAAGCAGATGTAGCCAAAACAATCCTGTCATATAGTTTAAGGTTGGGATTTTGCCTGGAAAAGTAATGCTTCTTGTGGAAAAAAATTTAATTTTTACATATTTCGGTTTGGCCGACATTTTAATTGTTAAAACACTAGTGTTCAGGCTGTGACAATTACAGTGGATAAATTTGGTAAAACCAGTAAAGTACTCATTTGACAAACTGATTAAATTGACAAATCGAGTGAACTGATTACTCAGCGGATGGCGTTTTGGGATGCACTGATTTTTGGCAAATTGGCTTGCATCTATTGGACATATGATAGTTCTTGATATATGCACTTGAGTGAATGAATATGTGAATGAATTAATGAATAAATGAATGCGTTGAATCTTGTCATAAATAAAATGATCTTTCTTTCTAAAGATCAATTACTTTACATGATGTCAGCATTTTAAAAGCCTTGGCAGAAATTCTGGTCCTAGGATCACTCATACTTGCTATGTGTGTACCCTTAACCACAATCCATGCTCACGACCAAGTTGGCTGCTAAGTGAGAGCTGATGCTTTCCTGTTCGTTAAAGGTCAAAGCCCACTCACTATGGGCTTGGATTCAGAAGAACCAGGTTCCAGTCTCACCTGGCTCATGCACTTACTAGCTGCAGAAGAATGGACAGTCAGTTCACCACTGAACTGTTTCCTTATCTATAAACTGGACATAATTCTGATGCCTGTCCCACCTTGTTACTAGCATCATTGTCCAGATCAAGTAATATATGTAGATGTTCTCTGAGATCAGGTAAGTGCGAGATGAACGTGAGTTCATTATTGTAAAAACTATTAGACCTCAGGGTTCAAGGTGACTGTCTGCGGCTGTGGCAAAGAGAGTGGAGTCCTGAGAGGGGACAGGATCTCCTTAAGGAAGGAAGGAGAAGAGAGTCACTCCTCCCTTTTGCTCTTTGGCCTCTGCCTTTCTGGTCACTGACACCCATGATAGATGGACGTAGACCAATTCAATAGCTTCCCCAAGGTCAATGGGAAGCAGTCAAACACCAGTGGCCTTGCAACACCTCCTCACTGGTCACTTCAGGGCTGAGGTCATGAGGTGAGAGTGAGGAGAGGAGCCTGGATTCTCCCATGGTCACTCCTGGATCTACAAGGCCAGGCCGGTGATGTCCTTCTCAGTCTGGCCTCTTCCCTCTCTGCTACTCACAGCTCTGAACCCAGCCTGAGAGGGTTCTGCCTACCAGCCACCTTTGCTGCCTACCAGAAATGAACCCAAAGTCAAAGAGACCTGACTGGGGAAAGGGAAGACACAGCGGGGTGTGACAGGAATGGGCATGAAATAGTATAAGCTTAGGAACAGACAAAAAATGAAGGAAGAGAGAGGTGACTGGAGAGCATCGTTTTATATTCCTCCTCCCTTTTCTCCAGTGTAAGAGTGAAATCATCAAGGAAAAAAATACATTCTTTAAAAAGAAAATGGCAATCAGTGTCAGTTTTTAGTGTTTGAGTGGGTGACAGCACATCCCAGCTGCCATCAGGAGACCTACTGCTAAGCAATGTTGTGGGCTGCTGGTCCAGGCCAGAGAGACCCCCAGTGCTTCCCTGCCTCACACCCAGGCCACCTGACCTATGCAGGCCACTGCCACAGGCCAAGAGGCAATTTATCACCCACTCATTCTGATTCACTTTCTCTTTCAGGAGTTATTTTAGCTCTAGCGGAGCCTTAACATAACACTTTACTATACTTGTAAGTTGCTTCTTTCTTCCAGAGAGCTTCAGACCTGACATTTAAAATCTTATACATCTGAACAGCACTTCAGTGTTGAAAGCACTTGTGTACAGATGGTCTCAGAATTCGAAAGTTCCCAGTTTACCTAATTCAGTTATTATCTGTTATCAGCTGGGGCCCCCATCTCATCCCTCAGAGATCTGGCTCGACTTGGCCTAAACTCCAATTCCAGAGCCTGTAAACGGGGCTGGTTTCAGACCATTTTGGGCCCCAGGGCCTCTGAATTATGGAGTACACATTCCATATCACATCAAACAGACCAGGAAATATCCATATTTAAAAATTTTGCCATTATATTTAATAATCAAAAGGGTTTTATTAATTTTGCTCTTGAAATTATTTAGCTACCAGTCATTCATTTGCTTTACGATTGGCTATGATTTCTGGGCTGTCATCATGCATTCACAGAAAATTTTATAGAGTGAGAAAATGAAACTGTAGCATTGTTTTCAAATAAAAAAAATTTATAATACTAAATTTAAAAATGAAGTTGACGTAATCGTATGTTTTATAGACATTTAACCAAAATGTATTACTTTTAATTTTACACTTTTCTCTGTGTTCAGATCCATTAATTTTTTTTCTCATCACATGTGTTTTCACAGGCCTTTGAAAAAAAAACTCATGTGCCAGAGGCCCTGTGCCAGTGGGGCCTGCTGACCAGATGGCTCTGCTGGTGGTTGTTAAAAGCCCTTCCCAAGATTTTGGCCCAGTCTCCCCTCACTTCCAGTGTCTTGTTGATTCCTTGCTCCTGCATATCTGCTCATGTTTTGGGTTCAGCTGCTATCAAAACAGTCACAAAGCTCAGCTCCTTGTTGTCTCCTAATAAATATCCAAT
>NW_011888866.1:2049774-2061093 GCF_000151845.1 Pteropus vampyrus
CAAGGCCAGGCCGGTGATGTCCTTCTCAGTCTGGCCTCTTCCCTCTCTGCTACTCACAGCTCTGAACCCAGCCTGAGAGGGTTCTGCCTACCAGCCACCTTTGCTGCCTACCAGAAATGAACCCAAAGTCAAAGAGACCTGACTGGGGAAAGGGAAGACACAGCGGGGTGTGACAGGAATGGGCATGAAATAGTATAAGCTTAGGAACAGACAAAAAATGAAGGAAGAGAGAGGTGACTGGAGAGCATCGTTTTATATTCCTCCTCCCTTTTCTCCAGTGTAAGAGTGAAATCATCAAGGAAAAAAATACATTCTTTAAAAAGAAAATGGCAATCAGTGTCAGTTTTTAATGTTTGAGTGGGTGACAGCACATCCCAGCTGCCATCAGGAGACCTACTGCTAAGCAATGTTGTGGGCTGCTGGTCCAGGCCAGAGAGACCCCCAGTGCTTCCTTGCCTCACACCCAGGCCACCTGACCTATGCAGGCCACTGCCACAGGCCAAGAGGCAATTTATCACCCACTCATTCTGATTCACTTTCTCTTTCAGGAGTTATTTTAGCTCTAGCGGAGCCTTAACATAACACTTTACTACACTTGTAAGTTGCTTCTTTCTTCCAGAGAGCTTCAGACCTGACATTTAAAATCTTATACATCTGAACAGCAAGCACTTCAGTGTTGAAAGCACTTGTGTACAGATGGTCTCAGAATTCGAAAGTTCCCAGTTTACCTAATTCAGTTATTATCTGTTATCAGCTGGGGCCCCCATCTCATCCCTCAGAGATCTAGCTCAACTTGGCCTAAACTCCAATTCCAGAGCCTGTAAACGGGGCTGGTTTCAGACCATTTTGGGCCCCAGGGCCTCTGAATTATGGAGTACACATTCCACATCACATCAAACAGACCAGGAAATATCCATATTTAAAAATTTTGCCATTATATTTAATAATCAAAAGGGTTTTATTTATTTTGCTCTTGAAATTATTTAGCTACCAGTCATTCATTTGCTTTACGATTGGCTATGATTTCTGGGCTGTCATCATGCATTCACAGAAAATTTTATAGAGTGAGAAAATGAAACTGTAGCATTGTTTTCAAATAAAAAAAATTTATAATACTAAATTTAAAAATGAAGTTGACGTAATCGTATGTTTTATAGACATTTAACCAAAATGTATTACTTTTAATTTTACACTTTTCTCTGTGTTCAGATCCATTAATTTTTTTTCTCATCACATGTGTTTTCACAGGCCTTTGAAAAAAAAACTCATGTGCCAGAGGCCCTGTGCCAGTGGGGCCTGCTGACCAGATGGCTCTGCTGGTGGTTGTTAAAAGCCCTTCCCAAGATTTTGGCCCAGTCTCCCCTCACTTCCAGTGTCTTGTTGATTCCTTGCTCCTGCATATCTGCTCATGTTTTGGGTTCAGCTGCTATCAAAACAGTCACAAAGCTCAGCTCCTTGTTGTCTCCTAATAAATATCCAATTACACTGGACGAGTTGGGAACTTGACAGACTCTGAGGGCCATGGAGAACGGTCACTCGTGAACTTCACAACCTTTTGCCATCTGGTTGATTCCACCCTTTTCCGCCCAGTGCCCACCCTTCCTCATTCCACATCCTCCAAACTGGTCGTGCTAGCAGTGTGGCCACCCTGTCCTGGGCAACTCTCCAGGGAGCCTATGTCACATTGTCCCCTTCCCTTTTCTGGCTGCTTCTCTCAAACAGCAGATGTGCCAGGAATGCTTGTACTCTCCAACCCCTTGGAACTTTCTCCTTCTCCTTACACAAGCATTATCTGATGTATCCATGCCCTGAGAGTGTCTTAGGCAGGAGCCCATCATCTCTCAGGTCAAGGTGTTGGCTTGCCTTTGGTTTGTTTTCGCCCTTAAAAAGTAATAAGATCAATCTCGATTCTTGCTTCATTGAAGCTTCACTCCTGCTACTGGTCTTACCTCTGGCTCCTTTGATCTTCAACATACCGCTGAGAGACAGAGTTGTATCTTCCTGGGACAATTGAGGAGTCAAGCGGTAAAGTCCCAGCTGAGACCCAGGCCTTTAGGCTGCCAGTCCTGGGCTTTCTCAGGGTCTTCTCCTCATCTCGACTTCCCCACAAGTATGGTTTTCTTTAGGGAAAAAAATGCACTGCACTGTGAATTTCCTTCAGCAAATACAAACTCTCTCCTTGTTTAGGCACACAGGGCCATGGAGGGTGGGATGGAACAGAGGGCGCAGAGGCAGGCAGCAGGGCCAACTTCTCCTTCATCAGGCATAGGAGGCACAGTGCCCAGCCAGGGCCCACGATGCTTTCAGATGCTCATGAAAATGGTTTAATTTTTTTTAAAATCAGAAGAAAAAACTTTTAGGTCAAAGAAAATGTTTTCATATAAAATATTGATATGTTTGTCTTCATACCAATGCAAACTTAAAATATAATTTTAATAGTATTTTATGGAGGAAGGGGGCCCAGAAAGGCAAGAGTACGCAGGGTCCACAACAGTCATAATGCAGTTCTGGTAGGCAGGGTTCTCCATAATGAACTTTACACGCGAGGGTCCTTTTAATGGGACAGTTGTGCTACTGGGAGTATAAAGAGCTGGCACCTCCTGGATTATGAGCAACCATCACTCCCAACAGGTGAACCAGACAAACTAATTAAAAGGCTGATTCTGTCATCAGGTTCAGCATGGATTGGGACCAACTACCCAATCTTCTTGGGGAATTTTCTGTAAGAGGAGATACCACCCAGAGAATGTGATTATCATTTTTCTTCCTGACAAAGGAAGACAGCATAAAACTTAGCCCTGGTTTAAGATAAAATCGGTTCCTTATCTCACATCAAGTCAGTGGGCCTGGGTACACTGCTTTGTCCTAAGCATCATAGAGAAGTAAAGCCATGGACTGTGCTCTGGGGGAAGGGGGATCAGTTCTCTCTCAGACTTTCACCTCAGTTACAGCTCTACCCAGAGCTCCCTGCAGGGCAGATAGGCAGTCCATCAGAAGGCTCTGGAGCCTTGCCTGGCTCATCCTCAAACTGGCTACCCTACTGGGTCCCTCTTCCCCTTCATTATCATTCTCAGCAGGGAAGTAGCATAAAATGGTAAAAACAAAAAACAAAAAACAAAAAAACAAAAACAAAAACACAGCCAACCATGTGTTCCAATCCCAGCTCTACTACTTCTCAGCAATGTGTCCTTTCAGAGCCTCCATTTTGTTATCCATTAAAATGGGGATATCTTACCTATTCAATATAGTTGTTGTGAGTATTGAATAAGATAACCTACGCAAAGTCCGTTGAACTAGTAAGAGCTTAGGGTTGGCAGTCCGAAAGCAGGGTCTAGGGTACAACTTTTGAAGACATGTTTTCATACTTTCCACAATATAAAAAAAATCAAGAGCTTGTATCAAAGACGGGTGTGTGCAGCCCTTGGTGCCTCCTCTGTCTGGCATATAGTTGTTCTTTTCTCTTCTTTTTAATGACTTGGTCCCCTCCACCAATAATCTACCAAGGCCTTTTTAATTTCTTGAGTGACAGGAGTGTCTTACGTTTTAATGAGGTGACTCTTTTTTTTTTTTTTCCTTGCATAAATTTGAGGTGACTCTTAAATTTTGGGTGGGGGCTGGTCACCAGAAAGACCAAGTCATGATCAGAAGCTTGGAACTTTAAGACCCACCCTTGTTCTCCAGTGAGGGCAGGAACCTGGGAATGAAGTTAATAATTGACCATGCCTACATGATGAAATCTTTGTAATAATCCCAACAGTACGGGCTTTAGGGAGTTTCTGGGTTGCTGAAGACATCTACATGCTGGGTGGGTGACACACCTTAACTTCACGGGCATAGAAACTCCTGCACTTGGAACCCCTCTGGGCCTTGCCCTTCATATCTCTTCATCTGACTGTTTGGTCATAACTTTTATTATATCCTTTATAATAAACCAGCAAATAGGTTTCCTTGAGTTCTGTGAGCTATGCTAGCAAATTGCTGAACCTGAGGAGGGGTCATGGGAACCCTGATTTATAGTTGGTCAGTTAGAAGTACCTGAAGTGGGGACAGCCTTGTGTGACTGAGCTCTTAATCTGTGGGATCTCATGCTAACTCTAAGTAGACACTGTTGAAAGTGATTAAAATTGTTGGATACCCAGCTGGTGTCAGAGAATTGCCTTATGGGTGGACGACCCACACATCTGGTGTCACAAGTATTGTGAATGTGGTAGCCCTTCGATTTTATGACTCTGGGGAAATTCAAAGTTTCTTTACATCAGGAAAATATTGGGGATCCTTTGTTTAAAGATATTTTATGACATACACTAAATACACTAGGAAAACAAGGAGATGGAAAAATTCACCAGGGCAGGCAGAGTGAGAGCCTGCTGCCATGTGTTACCTCTCCTCTGTTTACTTCTTGAAGGAGGAGTTGACTTTTAAATTCTCACCAGTAATTCATACGATGGCCAAAAGCCTCCCATGCTGCCATTGGCAGTACCCTGCTGTGACACTGTGACTAAGGCGAGAAGGGAAAATGGAGCTTTGAGACTCATACTGTTGAGATCAACAAAATCCTTTTGGCAAATCCAGTAGAATCATGAATTGAGAGAGCGAAGGGAAACCCCAACTTTCAGACTGAGATCAGATCTCATCAATTCTCCCTACTGGGAGGTGACGTCTAACTCTAAAATCAATGTGCTGCCAACTTAGCCCAAGTTCACTTTTCTTGATGTAGACCAGCTGCAAACCCAGAAGTTTGGGGAGAGTCCATGTGGGGGACTGAATGAGCGCCAAAATGACAATCCCACATTTACCAATAAACTTGAAGGAGGGGGAGGGGAGGAATGAAAGAAATACCAATTCTGGAATTCCTATCCTTACCTGATTTCACCCCCTACTCTTTGCAGTATGGAAACCACTTAGTTGCAGAGAGATGATTTCCCAGTCATATTGTTGGGAGTAGTCAGAGTAAATCACTTCCTTATCCACCCTTGGGAAAAGTCTCTCTCTTGCTTGGATATCATAATTCAAACAGTCTGC
Source organism: Pteropus vampyrus (assembly GCF_000151845.1). Taxonomy (NCBI): domain Eukaryota; kingdom Metazoa; phylum Chordata; class Mammalia; order Chiroptera; family Pteropodidae; genus Pteropus; species Pteropus vampyrus. Next base: position 2,054,797 of record NW_011888866.1, read on the forward strand.
TTCCAGTGAGCTGAGACTGAGATTAAGCATGGCGTGCACCAGTGCTGAGGCCTGAGCCCCAAGAATTATGAGCAAGAAGACAAAATAAAGAGGAGGGGATTCTGGAGGTGATTCAGTGCCTGCTTCAGACAAACTTGACCCCCAAAACTCAGAGAGAACATTTGCATTTTTTAACCTAAAAAATTATTTTAAGTAGAAATATACAAAATATTTAAAATATAATTTTATTCATAAGATTTCTATTTAGATATAACTTCCTATAGGGAGTTTCACTCCCTCACTAAAATTAGATTATATCTAGTAATTTTTGTAAAAAGTACTGGAATAAATTGATGAGATAAGTATAAGAGGACAAACAGCCTCCTTTTCAAGTAGGGAGTCAACAAACTTGTTTTCTGTAAAGGACCAGATAGTAAATATTTTAGACTCTGTCATAGTTATTCAACTCTATCACGGTAATTGGGTAAAAGCAGCCATGGACATCACATAAGGGAATGATTGTGGTTGTGTTCCAATACAACTGAAATTTGAATTTCATGTAACTTTCACATATCATGAACTATGATTTTTCTTTTGAGTTTTTTGCCAACCATTAAAAAATGTAAAACCATTTTTAGCTCTCAGGTTGTATGATGATAACAGGTTGTGGGTTAATTTGGTCCGTAAGAGATGGTGTGCCTGGTTTAGAAAATTCTCAAGGCAAATATGCAATGAAGGCAAAGCTTTGTTCCTGGTTAATGCAATACTTGCCCTATCGCTCTGGCATTTTAAAGTATGACAAGTGGGTAAGAAAAATGAAAGTCAAAGAGATTTTTAAGACAGGAATTTCAAGAAGAGTAAGGGAAAATATTTGAAGAAGGTCCCTAATTGTCACCTTGTAAACAACTACTGACTTTACCTTGAGGCAGAATGAACTTTACCTGTATCAAATTCAACAGACTTTTGCTGACCTCTATTATATTCCGGGAATACACCTTAAGTGCAAAGATGGTGAAAACAGTCCCTGCCCTCTGGATAGGTGACAACTACTATTAAATAATGACGGGTCCTTACCATTTAGGAACAGGATTCAATCATTTATTGATTAAAACATTTTTAAGCACTTAGTATATGCCAGGTCTTGGGTTCGGTGCCAGACATTCCGAGATATATAAATTCTGAAGACTTTTCTGGTATGTGACTTTCTTTCTCACTTTCGTTTTGTTACCTTGTTTTCTTGAGGGAAAAATAGAGGCACAGAGGCTCAAGCTGGCTGTCCCAGATGGAATATGAAAGAGGGAAACCAAAGTGTGACTAGTATTGGCCTTAGCAGGACTGGGACTAGGGCAAGGCGAATAAGGCCTCTAGGGTGCAAAGGAGGCATTCAGGTTAAGTATTTGCATGACCTTGAGAATGAGCACCTCCTTGAATTTTGCATCCTACTGCTTCACTTGCCTCCCCCTAGTCCTGGCTGGTGCCTCAGCTCTTTCTCAGGACTGCTGTGGTCCTGGGGGCGGGCTGGAGTGGGCAACTGTGGGTTTGGGCTACTTCGTGCTAATGTCCCCCTCCTAAGATATCCCTATGTGCTGGTGAGAAATTACTTCTTTCTCATTGTATAGTCTTGTGGAACTACCGACGGGCCTCACCCGCCAGAGCCTAGGTTGGTGTGGGCGTCACATGTTCCTTCCTAGACTGTGACTCCTGAGCTGAATAAGTTGGTTTCTGTTCCTTTCATCACCTGCATGAAAGCCACAGTCTTTCTGAGGAATGCCAACATTAAATACCAAGTCAAACCTCAGAGCCAGAGCCCAGCTACTCCAAGTACGACCCACAGATCAGCAGCACTGGCACTGCCCGGAGCTGGTAAGAAATGCAGAACCACAAGCCTGCCCAGACCACAGTCAGACTCTGCGTGTTGATGAGATGCCCAAGTAATTCCTGTGCTCACTTAAGTGCAGGAAGCACTAGTCGACACCTTTCCCCCTACCTTCCTACCACTGTGTGTTCACGGCTGCTGCCCTTGAGCTTCACGACCACAGGGGCCTGGGAAAGTGTCCTTTCCTGGAAATGGCATGCCTTGCTGAAACTGAAGAAGGCTCAGGGCTGGCCCTGCCCTTCCCAGACAGGCCTCGCTCCCTGAGGACTCCTCAACCCAGGGCTTCTCAGATACACTCACCTGGTCCCTAGAAAAAAATTAGGCACTCATTTTAGAAAACGATGACAGCTACCACTCTTTTGAGGCCCCTTCCCTTTAAAAAGTTTGGGAGTAGTAGAGGCAGGAGACTCAAGAGGCTACTTCAAATGGTAAAGTTTCCCTGCAAAGTTCCTCAGGCTACTATGGGGTGGTGGGGGATGGTGATGGTCCTTTTTTAAAGAAGGGACTTGCTCTGTCTTCCTTTAAGAAGAAGCAAGGAGTGAACAAAATGCGTTAACAATCTTGATATTTACTGAGAGCCTGCTGTATGCCAGGCCCTTTTATTCTTTAAAACAACCATAAAGGACAGGCTTTTCCAGAAAAGGAAACCGAAATTCAGAGATGCCAAGTAACTTGCCTCAGATTCCCCAGCTGTTAGCTGAGGAGAACCAGGGACTGAACCCAGGATGTATCAGTGCTGCAGACTCACAAAAACACATGGAGCATAAGGTACAACTGTGGTCGGCGTTTGCCCCAGGAGAGCAGTGGTGGTGGTGATGAAGGCTCCGGGTGTGGATGTGTGTAAATGTAGGTTGGGGGCAGGTGGGCCAGGGTCCTCAGGAGACTCAAAGGCACAAGCAAGAAGCTAGCAGAGTTGCCCAGCACTTCATGATGGTGGGCCATGACACAGTCTGCTTAAGATATTCTTCACACATTTTTAATTCAAACTAAAATTTAAAAATTCACTGTGAAATAAGTGGAAGTAAGACCAAGGATATTCAGATTTTCCCAGCGATGACTTCTTCAATACTTTTTTTGGTAAAAATATAAAATATTAAATTGTATTTTTTTTCTCATTCTTCTGGGTGTCCTGCTTTTGCCGATGCACTCAGTACACAGCCCTGTAGGATCCAGCTCTGAGGCTGAGGGATGCTCACCCAGCTACATGGAAGTGGTGGTGAGATTATCTGTAAGACCAGCTGAGTGCAGCATGGTTAGGGAGGTGGGGATGCTGAAAACTCAAGTGAGTCACTGCTCTAAGGATTTTTGGAGTGCTTGCTATCCCCATTCCTGGGCTGTGAGTCAAGAATGTAATTGAAGCCCCAGGACAATGAAGCGTGAAAGGAAAGATGTTCCCTGGTGTCAGATACCCTGGCCAACCAGATCCGAAAGCACAGAGCAGGTGCTTGGCTTTTGTTCATGCTTGGCTTTTGTTCTTGGCGCTAGCTGGGTCCCTGTGCCTGGCCCCACACCCAGACCTCTCTAGACAAAAGCTGCAGCTACAAAGCTCCAGCTCCTGCCTCTGCTGGCACATCCAGGACCTGCTGTGACTGACAATAGCCTGCTTCCTCTTGCTGACCCCTTGTTTCAAGGCTCGAGATTTAGAGGCAGGAGCCACATCCCAACAGAGAAAACCATGAAGCAGAACCTCAGACATTAAGGATCTATCTCACTAGGGAAGATGAAGATATTATTATTGTCTGAAGAAAACTTTAAAGTGACCCAGGTAACCATCTGGTGTCTGGGAATAGGATCAACAACCAGGTGAGCTGGGTATTCATAGTGTCATTGAGAAGTCCCTGGGAAACCAAACCCAGACACCAAAGTCCATCATGCACTGGTGGAGACACAGACCTGGGCACTCTTGACTAGATGCCAAGGGGAGACGGGTCCCAGATAGCCAGTGATGGTTGGTCATTCCCTCCGTCATTCAGCATCTACTCAGGCCCCTCCCTACTGGAGAGGGGCTGTTACTACGGTTCACCAACACTGGATTTTAGTCCTGAAAGGTGATGAAGCCTTGCTTCCTTGTGATTTCACAGGGAAGATCCAACTAGGCTGGCTATCTGGCCTTGAACCATCCTGATGAAATGAACATCAGAGACAGCCTGGAAGGAGCAAAGACAGCACCATATGGCAGCCTCACAGGTGACTATAGATGAGACAAGGGGAAGCCTTTTCTCTGAAGCCTAGGGAGGGTGGCTATCAGGGCTGATTGCAAGGATGTAAGACTCAGGCATGTTTAAACAATAACACGACAAAAGAAGTTGTCTATCATTGAGAGTTTGCTGTGCCAGGTACTCTACTAAAAATTTTATATGCAAAACTCAATAATACCCTGAATGGAGGTACTGTTATCATCCCCATTTTGCAGGTGGAGTAAGGAAGTTAAGTAGCTTACTCACAGCTATATGACCAGTAAGTAAGTGGCAGAGGTGGCTTTCAAATTCTGGTTTTACTACAAAGCCTGAGAATTTAACCGCTATCCCAGACTGTGTCCTTCGCAGTGCAGTTTAAGCTTCTTTTCTCTCTTCTTCCTTCTATCACAGTTTATTACCCATAATTAAGGGTCTTCTCAAAACTGAGGCAAGAATGGCCCTGGGCTGTAACACACATCCACTGTTCACTTTTATTAGCTCTGGGTCTAGACATGGGGTACAGGAAAGAGCAGGGTGGCTGCTGTGAAAGCATCTCTTAAAGTTTAAGTTCTTGTGTTTTTGTTATTAGGAGGAGGAAAAGGAGAAAGAGATAACACGTAGAGCTAGATTTCTTAAAGGCCTCTATTTCAACCAGTTTTGAGAAAGTGTTCTCTGCTTCTTTTTTAAGAACCCGAAGCCTGTAGATCAAATGGGCTGTTCAGTCCAGGCTGGAGCATGAATCACTACAGAGTTAAAAGAGTTTAGCACGATATCTAGGGTATGCCTGAGTGTAAAAGAAACAGCTTTTTTTTTTTTTTTTTCAAGTGTATATTTTCATTTCCTATGATTCGGAAAATCTCCAAAGTACAAAGAATTTATGTCAGTCCTAGTTGTGAGAGCAACAAATCAGAAACCACTCAAAGGATCAAAAATGGGAGAATAAAAAATTATGGCATATTAACCAGAGTGAATATCATATAATGATACCATGAAAGTTAGTTTAGCATCATAGGAAGGTGTTATGCAAAAGTTTTTGAATAAAAAAATCAAGTTTGAATAAAAAGTTCTGTACATATACACATGGGCAGAACACATGGAAAATATTTTGTGGCGGTGAGATTATGAGTGACCTTTTCCTTTATAGATTTTCTCTATTGTTTTTATAACGTTTTGTGACAAATAAAAAACTCAAAATGTATACAATTATATGGTGGTTTGTACCTTAAGTGTGCGTTTTGGCTTAATTACCTTGCAACCCTATATCCACATGTGGCAAAGAGCTTCTCATTTGAACTTGCAAACTGTTGCACGTAATTTACATATTCCTTTAAATATATAACATATACTTATTGCTGTTACACAAATTGGAATTAATCCTTCAGGTTAGGGTCGTTATGCCTTTTTATCAGTAATACTTTATGTTCCTTGGGTGGGATCCCAAACTAGAAAAGCAAAAGGAGAGCGCCCAGCCCCCAGCAGTTCCTATCAATACAGTAATGAAACCCAGCTCTCTCTGGCACACCGCCTCGGTTTTCAGCTTTCCTGGAAGGCTGGAAAATGGATTCCTTGGGGATCCCCAGGGCTCCTAACCCATTAGGAAGGCTGAAGTCTGGCAACTCCAGCAGATCAGGTCACTGTCTTCTCTAAGGACCACGAGAAAGAGCACTGGGGAGGCTTCCCATAGAAGAAATGAATGTTGGTGGCAACTCTCATTCACTTGCTTTCCCAGAAATCAAAGGTTCCCTTCAGACTTCCCTAGTGGAGTAGAAAGCAGATTTTATAGTCTCTAAGGGTCTATGTAATTATCTGTATTCTACTCTTTGCTCTAAAGATTGAGAGATGCTCTAGGGCAGCAGTCCCCAACATTTTTGGTACCAGGAACTGGTTCTCCTATGAGAATCTAATGCCTGATGATCTGAGGTGGTGCTGAGGCGGTGATGCTAGCACTCAGGAGAGGCTGCAAACACAGATGAAGCTTCACTAGCTCACCTGCCGCTCACCTTCTGCTGTGCTGCCCAGTTCCTAACAAGCCACAGACTGGTACCAGTCTATGGTCCAGGGACTGGGGTCCCCTGCTCTAGGGTAAAAGCAAAGGTATAGTAAGACCAAAAATTAAAAAAAGAAAAATTAAATGGCATAAGACAAGGAGTGGGGAGTGGGTAAGAGCGGAGAATTTAAAAATTAAGTCCAGCAGAAAAAATACCTACAATAAAGAACACAAAACTTGGTGGCCAGAGTAAATAGCAAAACCAAAGCATTTATAAA
>NW_011888866.1:2061143-2083667 GCF_000151845.1 Pteropus vampyrus
CTCAGGAGAGGCTGCAAACACAGATGAAGCTTCACTAGCTCACCTGCCGCTCACCTTCTGCTGTGCTGCCCAGTTCCTAACAAGCCACAGACTGGTACCAGTCTATGGTCCAGGGACTGGGGTCCCCTGCTCTAGGGTAAAAGCAAAGGTATAGTAAGACCAAAAATTAAAAAAAGAAAAATTAAATGGCATAAGACAAGGAGTGGGGAGTGGGTAAGAGCGGAGAATTTAAAAATTAAGTCCAGCAGAAAAAATACCTACAATAAAGAACACAAAACTTGGTGGCCAGAGTAAATAGCAAAACCAAAGCATTTATAAATGAGCAGAGATCTTGTTTCTAAGGTTTGAGAAGTAAAGGTGAGTTGTGAACTGCCTGTAGCTTGAGTACTGAGAAAATTATACAGCTTGCCTAAGTGAGCCTTTTCCAGTAAAAAAATCTTCTAGGAAAGGGACATAATGTCTGTTTCGAATGCATTCCTGTATCATTTACTCTCAATTTACCATGCAATCATCTTATTATTTTTAATGTGTGTGCATTGCTTACTCTAGATTACAGACTCCTTGAGGGCAAGAAGTCTATTTTATGCTTTTCCTATATTGTCCTACAATCCCCAAACTATAGTCCCTAAAATAATAATGTGTGCTTAAGTAGAAATATTTTTAGTCTCATAGGCCGATTCATGTATAATCTTAATTGTCACATATTCTCTAGTTACTGGGAGACGATATGAAAGCCCTTTCTGTATTTAAGAGAAAGAGAGCAGAGCAAGGGGTTCAAGAAATAAAAAATTGTAGCCAGAGCGGGAAGAGAGAACACAAGCCAGAAACAGTAGACATTCTGGATAGGAGTTTTCAAGCAGAAGATTAGTGATTGAAAAGATGTGAGCAGTTTTGCCAGAATCTGAGACTAGAAACACTTCACCGAGGCACATTTTCTTTACATTTAGTACATTCCTATTCCTGGGCCAATTGTTCTGCCTTGTTCCTTTTTAATTTCTTGGGAAAGTGCTAAGGCAGACAATCTTGGAGTGTTCTAGAAAGGGGTAATTTCTGAGAACATAGTAGGAAGCCAAATCAAAGAATGAGAGTCTTAAAGCTGAATAAGCCAACAGTTAATCACGTCCTGGCTGGGTTCCAAAATACATCTATGCTAGCCATCCCTGTGAAGCCAGCGCCCACCTTAAAAATGAAAATGAAGAACCCTACTGCCCAAGTGCTGAGTCACAATTCCAATATGCTGATCGCTGGGCTTTTAGCAATAATATTTAACTGCTTTGAGACAGTGACAGGGCTCACTTCAGATAATGGTATTGAAGGGGTTCAGAATGGGCCTTCCCAGGAAGTGACACTTTGGCACATAAATTATTTTGAACTGAAGGCAATCAACACCCTATGAGCTCATGAGACACTTACCTTTCCCTTAAAGGATTTAAATTTGGGCCTTTCCCATAATAAGAGTTATTACTAGAGATAACTTTTTGATTTATCTATAAGGCAGGGCAAATATCTAATTACTAAACATCTGCTCTTCTTACCAACCTACGAATGACCTACCACCCCTCTGAAGCCCTAATGTGCCTTACCTCAGAATGCCATATATACCTCATTTTAACCTTCTGTCCCTGAACCTCTCCTGTATGTGGAGTCTCTGACTCTCTCATCATGTATGTGAAGTTCCCATATATACATATATAATTAAGTTTGGTTACTTTTCTCTTGTTAATCTGTCTCATGTAGGTATATTATTAGACTAACCAAAAGAACCTTGAAGGGTAAAGTTGCTTCTTCCCCAAGTGTCTTTGACCACAGCAATTCAAGTAGTTACTTGGCAATTTGTTTTTACTGTGAAACGTGGTTTTTAAGGAGGAAATGGGCTTGGAATGGTGTGCTGATGCGAGATGTAGTCAGCATCGGAACCCGGCTCATTGGAAGGCCATGGGCCTATGTTATTCCATTGCATGTACCTGGGAGTTTAATACTTGATTTAGGAGTCTAAGCTCCGGAATAAGAGTTCCACTGGAAAGGCAGTATTCCAAATCCTGAGTATTTCATGAGTTGAAAACAGATCAGGACTCACGACTTTCTCGCCCCATCTCTATTCAGCATCCACCCAGAGGGAGCTGACTCCTTCATGCTTCCTGCCCAGCCATGCCCAGCTGGCCCCTTGGGAGAATCATCCCTTGGTCACACACACAAAGGGCTCTTTACCTTTTCCATCATTAGCTTTCCTCTGGAGACAGTGGATACTGAAGCGGTTGCCAAGCGGTTCCTCAAGAATGAACAAGGGCTGACCTGCCTTCATTTATGTCTGTGGCAAGACCTACGAGCAAGATTCCATATTCTGTCAGCTGACTCGGCAACACATACAAATGCAGTTTGAGAATGAAGCAACAGAAACATATTTTCAAGGGCTGGTGTTTTGCTTAAAAATGAAATTTGAATCTATCAGAGATATTCTTCACCTCCTGTGTACAGGTGACTATCAACTCCGGAATTGTTACTTCAACATTTGTGTCTGGGCCATTCGTCCGATCAACAAATGTATTTCAAATCTCTTCTATGTATGGGGTGGCATTGTAATGCAATGAATGGTGTGGTCGGGGTGTTACTTTCAGTAACCCTAAGGACCCAATAGGAGGTGGGGAAAGGCTCAGGGCTGAACTGAAAAGGGACTGGAGGAAGAATAAGAGCGAAGGACGACATTCTACACACATCACCTGGTTTTAGTTCTCAGCCCAGTGAGGAAGCACACAAGCATGTGAAGAGGCAAACCATCTATCTCCTTTACGGATAAAAATATTGCTGCTCTAATGGTAAAATTAACCTAGGGCACACAATGAGTGGTGGAGCAGGATTTGAAGCTGGCCTCTCTGGTTTCCAAGACTCACACTGGGCTGCTTGCCCCACATGGGAGCTGAACTCCATAGGGTTGAACTCAACTAACCAAATGACTTTGTGCATGCAAGCCAATAAACCTCTCTGGGCCTCGGTGAGTATAAGCCTTCTTCCAGCTCTGAATCAGCATTTTAGTTAGAGCATCAGCCCTGGCAGGCCCTGATAAGGCCTTGACTCGACTCTTTGTTCTCTGTGGCCTTAGTAAAAGATGGAAATAAAACTCTCACAGGCAGCAGGAACCAGTCTTACCCTCTAGGTCAATGCCCATTTGTCAAAAATTTGGCAAAAGTTTTATTCGTATTAGTGAACCATCAACATAGCTTCATTCATTGTTTGACAAACAGAATTTATGACATCTGTTGGAGGAATGTAGCTCTGAAAACTCTCAATGTCAAAAAATATATATGATAGAAAAAACACTTCTTGCACTGCTTGACATTCTTTTCCAAACCCCTGTCTCTAATTCTAGAAATGATGGCTTCCTGAGCACCCCAGTGCTTTTTTAAATTGGAGAATTCAGATTTTTTTTTTCTGTATGTACATCTGACTGCAGACTGAAAAAAAAAAACACATCTACAAATCGTGTTGACAAGTTGAAAAAGTGGTTAACATACACTCAAATATTTGTTCAAGTAGAAAAAAAGACATTTCTTTATTCCCGGAGAAGAAAAAAATCAGGCCAAAGTATTAAACTCCAGAGGATACATACCAGCATACACGAAATTTAAATTTTGTTTCTGCTAACAGTATCTTGAGGAGCAGTAAGAAGGGGAATTGTTTAATGGCAGTCTCAAAGTTCAGAATGTATCCACGAAGTGCTTTCCTTTGAATCCCAGTTAACAGATTGTAGAACTCTCATGACAAATTTAAACATTTTTGGAAGGTGCTTATATTCTTCCCCTTAGCCTTCCTCTGTGGAGTTTCAGTGTTTTACTCTGAACAGGGCAACTTTTCCAGCTGTTCATTCTGAAATCTGGACCTGCTGAATTTCAGGAATGGAATTTAGAGTGTGAATCTTGAATTCTTTCTTTGTACTTCATGGTTTTCTAAATGGTGACCATATCGGCTTCCAGCCTTGGCATTGCCATACTGAAGAGCCCTAATCAATCTCCCCTGACCTCACAGAGCGGCATGTTCGGTTTATCACACTGGCTCAGACCCAAGGAGACAGGGTGCTCTCCCTTTTCTATTTATCAGAGATTAGATAATAATAATTCTTCGAAATGGCATGCCTTATTTATTTCATCTGACCCCTGGGACCTAGGGAAGAAGTTAAACCACCCACTTGTGATCACGTCAGCTGCAAGCTGACTTAACCTACATCTTCCCAGTTTCCTCCCCTCCCAGATGTACCTGCTGCTTCATCTGTTTCTACTTATGTCTAGTAGTTGCTTTTCTTCTGCTGTAAAATGTTGGAAACATTTAAATGGAGGAAGAATCCAAATAGGGCTTTGTAGTTCCACAGGCCCGAGTTTGGAACCTTACCCTACTACTTGTGAGCTATGGAACTATGAGTAGGTTTACTCAGCCTTCCTGAGCCTGTTTCTATATTCGTACAATGGGGATGGATGTGAAGCTGAAGTAACACTTGTCAGTGCCTATTACAGGTTCTGGCATATGGTATCTGAGGATAGCATTAATCATCATTGTCATAATTTGGGGCAAAGTTAAGTGTTGTCCCAGCTTCATCAAGTTGGATATTAAATACCCTCTGTGGTGGTCTCTGGAGCACACGAAGCAGGTTGAGGACAGCAGCAGTTAATGGTCATCAAGAATGCCCCAGGTGCTGTGCTATGTACCTTATTACATGGGTTATACATTTGAGTCTCATGACAATCACCTATGAGCTAGGTACTAATCTTTTCTGTATTTCATAGATGAAGAACTTCAGATTTAGGGACTTGACAGGCTAGACAGATAGTGAAGAGGAAGCCAGATCTGGCTCTCAAAGTGAAAAGTGCTGGGTGAGAGAAGTGAAGAAAGGCCTCTATGACTACAGTGAGGTAGAGGCATTTCTTGCCTACTGAGGACCGGCAGGGGTGAGCCTAGGGGTGGTGAAGATGTGGGAAGGTTGAGACCCAGAGTGTTAATTTGTCTTGAGCAGGGGACAGCTTTTCGCAAGCGGAAATTAGAAGTCCAGGCTCCAGACTTTTATGTGGGTTCTTTGCCTTACACCTACTCTTTCTGTGGAGAGAAAATACCTGGTCGAAGGGCTTAGAACAGCTACAGATATTGAATATTTTTCAATAAATAGTACTCGTGCATCCAAACGAATTTTCATTTATTTCAATTCTACTGTGTTGTTTACTTTTCATGAGAATGTCCTTTTTTCTCCTGCAGCACGAGTCTGGCCAACTAATCTTGTAACCTATTTTTATTTGCTTAAAAGTCTTTAAGAGCAACTTATGATATTTTCGGTTTCCAAGTCTGAGAAAATGAAGACGTATTGAATTTAGAACTCACCAAGAGTTAGAAAGCAGAAAATCACAAAGACCCCTTAAAGCAATACCTTTAAGTAAAAATCACACTGCTGGGGGACAGTTTTAGTGCACTAACCCACAATTTGTTGATGTGTGTGCATGCCACTGCTGAAGACTTAGCTAATATTTGGGGGGTGGGGGGAGGGGAGGAGAAAGCTAACTAACCTAAACCAGTAAAACTACTATAAAAGGTCTCTAGTATGTGCAGATATATATCAATGATATGGAGAGTCTTTTGGAAAGGGTCTTTCCTGTTTGGTAACAACTTTAACAGACCAAGGGGATATTGCCTTGAGTACTTCTGGGGAGATAACACCTGAAACCCAGTTTTTCCCTGGACTTTGGGATATTCTTTTGCTTTAAATCATTTGTGAGGGAAGGTAGGTCGATTACACGATCTAAAGTTCACAAAGTAAAAACATACAAACAACAGGACCACTAAGTTTAGAAAATGGCCTACAATGTGCATTTTATTCCATATCATTATACAATGTTTACACATACAGTAGTCCCCCCTTATCTGCAGTTTCACTTTCCTCGGTTTCAGTTAACTGCAGTCAACCACGGTTGGAAAACATTAAATGGAAAAGTTGAGAAATAGACCATTTGTAAGCCTTAAATTGCATGCCATTCTGAGTAGTGTGATAAAATCTTGCACTGTCCCACTGCGCACCGCATCATCCTTTGGTCCAGCGCTTCCACGCTGCGCACGCCACCCACCCAATGGTCACTTAGTAGCTGTCTTGGTTATCATATTGACTGTCATGGTATTGCAGTGCGTGAGTTCAAGTAACCCTTATATTTACTTAAAAATGGTCCCAAGGCGCAACAGTAGTGATCCTTTCGATTTGAATATGCCAGAGAGAAGCCGTAAAGTGCTTCAAGTGAAGAGCTGTGTGTATAGGAACAAAGATAGCATATATAGGGTTCTATCCGCGGTTTCAGGCATCTACTGGGGGTCTTGGGAGCTATCTCCAGTGGGCAAGGGGAGACTACTGTAGTTATAACTCTTAAGAAAATGTTGTTTCTTTACCATTTCTATGTAGTGCCTAAATCTTTCACTTTAACATGGAGAAATGAAGAGTGGAAATCCACATCGAATGCCATCCTACCAGTTGTAATGAGCTGCAAATGTGCCAGTTAGAAGGAAATAGTCTTAAAAGAGCAGTGTGGCTTAAAAACCCTTGGCTTTAGTGAATTCAGGCATACAGAATTTATACTCTCATCTCATAGTAAAACTCAAGACAAAATAAATTATTGTTGGACAGAATTCAAAATTGTATGCCATTGAATGAAAGACCACAGTGGGCCTTTTGTTTAAAGTAGCACCAGTCCACACCTGATTGCTTCCAACAGTAATCTTCCTGTTGAACATATCGTTGGCACTTTGAGTTGAAATCTTTCTGCTTTAGTGAGGGTTCCTAGATTAAGTATACTGTGTTGCTAAACTCTACAGAAGTGTGGCAACGGCAGCTTGGGAAATGGCACATTTAAATCATTATTGCTCTGACCGGGCTTGCCTCTGTGTGTGTGTGTTTTCCCCACCCCTCAATCTAGTCAGTATTTGTGGGTGTTTCTGTGACAGTGGTAAAAGTAAATAAAAATGCATTTAAGGGGTTTCATGATAAGCACGGTGTTTAAAAACAGAACAAATCACAACAAAAACAACATGAAAGAATGTGGTCGCAGCTAAGGAGGTTTTCACATGTTGTTTAACTCCAGTAAAGTCTGATCCAGCATCTGATGCATACTAAGGTTTTCTTCTTTGGCATGAGCCACTTTCTCTGTGGTGGGATTAGAAAATTAAGTCATGAATAGCTGCACTTTGGACACAATGGTGGTTTGTACATTTAGGCAGGCAAACATCAATCGCAAACACAGGATAAGATGATTAGGACTAGGCATGCTTGTAAGACATTACTCATCTCCAGACAAGGACCTACAAAGAAGAGAGCCATCTCTGACCTGAAAGAACTACAGGCACAGCAGGTTCTCACACAGCGGTCAGGCGAACCTTCACCAACAATCCACTCTGAGAATAAAATGCAGGTGGGTTTGGTGAAGGTCCACTGGTCGTGTGCTGTGGGAACAGGGAGAGGTGCTTGCAGCACTGAAGTTAATAACAGCAGACATTTATGAGTTGCAGGCAGTTTAAGGCCTGGGAGTTGTGCCGTAACAATCTCACAGAAAACAAAGATGACGTAAATTGGTTTTCTGACAACTTTTGGAATGATTTATTTCTGTTGCTCATTAAAAAAATCATCAACGTTTCATGCACACTTCAGTAGGGCATTCTCTTACTATTTTTATAGCATTCTATTTATCATCAGCATGACATTCTCACCAAATTCCAACAACACCGTTAGACTGAATAAAAGCATACCTTTCAGACAATCAGGGACTTGACATGAGCTGCTGTTTTCAAAAGCTATTTTGCCCAAGCATAGGTACATTTAATCATATTTCAAACACTATATTAAGAAGTCAAGAATATGAATATGTAATAGGAATATATATTATATATATTATATCCTATATATATAATATATATATGGTTATACACATACACACTCCACTGCTTTGGCTAACTTAAAAGTTCCCTGTAGGAGATAAAAAACATTTTTTGGGGGGAGTGGGGTTTTCTTCACTATGTATCAGTTCAAACAAGAGGAACTACCAATGCAAAGAGGAGTGCTTGTTATATTTATTCCTATACATAATGCATATATTTTACCATAAAAGCTTTTTTGGGGGATTAAATAGAACTGAAATATTCCAGATATGAGGAAAATGCAGCCAAGACCAGCCTTTCGGCTGAATCCTTTCATGTACATTTCTGCAGAAAGCAACTGTTTTCAACCCTATAATTGAAGGTATGACAGACAGTTTTAGATTTCCTGCCCATGGGCTTCATTCCTAGAATTCGGCCCAAGTTCTTTCCCTCTTAAGTTTAATCCTCATTCAGGGCCAGCTTTAGTTGGTTAGTTAGGCGGCGGTTTTGCTCAAGTTGCTGGTAGAGTTGATCTGTACAGGTCAGCAAGCAGGTTAGCAGAAGAGAAAGAAGAGGCAGAAGAGAGGTTAGCTGGACTTGGAGAGAGGGAGTTAACAGACAGAACACAGATACCTCAGGCACTGGTCACTTGCTGAGGTTACCCTTACCCCATGGTCATCTGTCCTGTGTCCAAGAAGGTAGACGGCAAAGGCCCGGCAGACTTAGGAAAAGTCAGTATTTTTTTCTTGGGGATTAGGGAGAGGGGTGAGGGAGCAACAGGGTACAAGTAGGAGAGAGTGGGCGTCCCTCTTGCACCCCACTACAACCACTGTGTGAACCAAGATGAATGCAGTTTCTAACAACAGCCTGAAAAACTGAGGCAAGGCTGGAGGCGAGCCCAGCACATCATCTACTCCGCGGTGGGGCTCAGTGGAGATCTTATGGTGAAGCCTCGACTGGCCCACTTCTGCTCACCTCTTCCAGGAACTCTTTCATCATCACTCCCAGGGCTGGCTTTCCTTTCAGGTGGTAACTCGAGGGGGCTACCACTACTGCATTAACACTTTTCAAAATGCAGAACTAAGTTCCCTGTTGCCCAATCAACATAATGCAGGGTGCGAATTCTGAACTCTCATCTAGGTTTGATATAGGGTGCTACCCTCTCCAACAGCCAAAGAACAAGCACTTATCTCTACTCAAAACTGACATAAAATTTACCTGCTTCCTTCTTGAAGATGGCATTCATGTTTGGTGCTAGATGTATATGTATAAAATGAGCAAAACTTTGGACATCTACAAGGAGACCAGTGTGATAGAAATTTTACACATCGGCATTGTAATCTGCTCACATGGCAAGGAAGCCAACTATAAGAGTCAGTCCAAGGGATACCCATACAATGAGGAGAGCCTGGCACCAACACAAAAAAGCTGATGGACACATGATTGTTTTGAATGATGGTGACAACCTGGACCCAGAAATTCTACTTAGGTGATCCTGAAAAGCTGACGGCCCTACTCCTGGGGAAAATGAAAATGTCCGGTCTCTACTTCCAGGTTTGTTGGAAAATTGAGACATTATTTTAATTTTCTCTTATAAGTGGTAGAAGATGGGGAAGGTATTATATTCATTACACTTTCCAGCCTGGAATATCTCCGGCCTTGTCCTCTTTGCTCATCCAAATTTTCTGAATATTCAAAACCTTGGTCAAACGTTACTTTCTCCAGGTAGCTCCCGGTCAGAATTATTCTTTGATTCTGAATGCACACAATCTTTTAGTTCAGACTATCTTCCCATAAGATGCCCAGCTCATTGAGGGCGACGAACATTTCTGGTTCACCTCTTTACCACATCCTCACTACCTTCTACAGTTGTCTTGTATATGTCATATGCTTGGGGGCTGCAAAATCTAAACCCCTCTAATACATTCACAATATGGCATGGGATAACTATTGCCACGGGCAGGCAGGATGTCTGTTTGCTGAGCCAATGTTTGGCCAAGCTAGAATGGAAGAACTTCGGAGAAATTCTAGAGAATCCAGAGGATCAGTGTGAATTCATCTTAAATGACGGCTGTCCCTAACACATCCTCCCTTGGACCTGCTCCACTTCAGCTGCCATAGAGCTGGTATGCCTGGGTGAGGGCAGGGACCAGAACTGTTTATATGTTTGGAAGTATTTTCCCCTCCTGTTCTACCTTCCAGATGTCTGGGGCCTCTAGAACCCTGACTCAGCAATGTTTTGGGTTTGGTCCAACCTAGGTTGTTGCAGCAGCTGTAGCTATGGCCTAACACACTAAACTAGAAGCCTGGGCTCTGACAATTTCTTGGTAAAATCAACTTGCTATTTAACCTCTTGTGTACCCATATACCTTCTTGGGCTATTCAAATTTGCCTTCCCAATCCATCAGTTTCCCATTTCCTCTTGTAGGATATACTTATAGAAAGTATGAAAGTCTCTGAGAGGGAGAGTTTCAAAACAATAGATGTGCTTTCAGAATTAACTGAATATATGCTCAGCAGAACTTACAGATTTGTCATTTAGTCTATTGTAGGAAGCACTCAGAGAAGGGCCAACTTCTATTACTCTGAATTTAAAAAAGAACAAGGCAGGACTCATACTCGAAAACAGGCCCAAGGAGTCTTAGGAAAAGAACATAAAATTACAGAAGTCTTTATATTCTCAAGGGAGAGACACTGTCCAGAATCTAAATTTTAAAAAGTTTACTGTAGCACTACTAAAATAATTTAATTTACAGCCCTCGTAAGCAGAGTGTTAATCATCTGCTCTGAAGTCTTTGATATTATTTTCAGCTTGTCCAAATTTATCTGAGTATAAATTGAGTATATCATATATATCAAATAGTAGTACATCAAACCTCTTAGGCTAACAAAAACTGCACACAGATGAAATGAAGATCACCCACACTTAAAACACAGGAGAGATATAGTCAGATTGTTGAAGACAAAGAAATGTTGGGAATTAGGAAACAAAAGTCCACATCATTTTAAAGTTCTAATTTTGCAATGTGTTTTTGGCAAATCACTTAATTGCTGTTTTTGAGTTGAAATAGCAAAGCCCAAACGAAATGTAACTATATTTTGAAGCATTTCCACTACTTTTTTTAGAGGAAAAAAAGAATCAATGTCAATGGCTATACATTAAACATATCCACAATTTTTTTTTAAAAACCAAGTATTATTGCAAAGATTATGTAAGTAAAACTTTCCTAAAGAATACATGATGTGCTTCAGAGCACAAAATTAAACCTCAACTTGAACATAATCATATTTAGAAAACCTAAGATGTCATCTCATGATAATAAAGGTGGCTGAGTAATGAATATACTTTTAAAACGTTTTAACTCTTCTTTGTGTTGTAAAAGGAGGATCGACAATCACCTACACTTACATGGTTTGGATCCAAGTTCTTTCTCACCTTTCCCAGTGTATAAACTCCTAGTAACGTGGGATGGCTATGGCATTCATCATGAGCACTTCATTGGTTAGCCTCCACCTCCAGAGGAGGGCCACCTAAGCAGCAACAGAGAGGGCTCACCACGTCCCAGACAAAACCTCTGGCGGAAGAAGTCACTGCTCCAGGTGGATCTTCAGACCCCAACAAGCAGTGTGTCCTGTGCAGAGGTCCTCAGCCCAGACTACATACTAGAACTATCACGATCTCTTAAAAACAAACAAAAAACCCCCAAAAAACAAAAATAAAACCCACAAATGCCCAGGGCCTCATTCTAAATTCTGGAAACCAAAACTCTGAGAGGGACCCAGGCATGAGTATTTTTATTTTCTCAAAGTTCCACAAGGAACTACTGTCTTAAAAACTCTTGATATTAATGTATAATGTTCAGAATGAAAAAAATAAAAAATAAAAAACCCAGCAGCAGCCAAAAATTAACCCTTATATGCATGAAGCAGATTTGTAGTTTTATTCAGTGTTGAAACTAAAATGTCAATAAATAAGAAGTAAAAAGAATAGCAAACAGAAATAGCTTACACAGTGTTTATTTTACACTGAATGAAGAGCTTCTGTACAATAGAAAGCACAGTGTGCGCCTGGCCCTAAGGCAGGATGCTAAAAGAAAGAACCAGGGTCAGCTGGGGAAGAGACAAACTGCAGAGCTGAGAGAGGCGGAACATCCAGCTTGATGAAGGGGTCTTGGGAGAAGTGAAGCAAAGAAACTTATCTGCATGAAGAGAAAAGGTGGGAGAAAAAGAAAAAAGTGGCACAATGGAAAAAAAGGAAAACCAGACTAACAGATGAGAGCAGCACTTGAAAGAGCTGAGAAGCAGACATGCAAAACCTGCTGCCAGCTGCACCTGCGGGAGGTCGATCCCTGCCCCACCTAGGGTCTGGACCGCCCTCAGGTATCACAAGCCCCCTCAGGGTAAGGGTCCATCTTAAGACCCAGGAACAGGTTTTACAAATAAATTTTGAGCTAACCCATCTTGTAGTATATTTACTCATACTTGATACAAGTTTTCCCCATAGAATCAGCATGTTTACGGTCTCATGGAAAGACCAGAGATAGGGGAGAGGGGGGCGCTTTCTCTAGTTTCCATAGTGACCATCCTGTCTCTAGGGTAACATGGAGATTCTATAAGCTGTAAAGCAGCAGGCACGGGCCACACCCTTCAAGCTACCATTTTTCTGCATGGGTGAAGGAAGGACAGCTGGGCCTGGAAAATGAAATTTCCAGCTTATGTGGAATTCAGTGCCACATTATCAGGGTAAGAGAACCCTCTGTGAAACACTCCAGGTTAGATTTTAAAGAGACAGAATAAGTTTAAAGTTTAGGTTTGGTTAGTAATATAGAAATTAGTTGTGTGTGCTCAAGGTTCTCATGAGAACAAGACTATTTACTCCATCTCTTAGTGCCTCACAGTAGTAAAAGCTGGGCCATTAACTCCCAAACTCATATTGTGCAATTTGTGTTTTATGTCCCATTTCTTTGACACAAGTTGTGGTGCTTGTTGGGGGTACTTTAATTCCCTTTATATAAACACAGAAAATTAAAGGCTTGGCTACTCAGGAGAGTGTTTCTCTCTAGAATTCTTAACAGTGAGGAAGAGGTGATCTTTTAAAGCACCAGTCTTTAGGCTGTAGTGCACCAACTTCCTGTCCCTCAGACCCTCAGTAACCTGACTCTTTAGGGTTCTTAAATTTTACTTTTTTTTTTTTTTAAAATGATCATTGTTAATTCAATCTCAGGAAACCAATTTTTGATATTTCTTTGGGAAGTTCCTGCACAATTGCATGACCTCCTAATTTTACTTGAGCCTAGTTTAATTTCCTAAAAGGACAGTGCTCCAGTCTTTCTTATTCCAGATCACGGCTCAGTGGGAATGATCTAGCCTACGGATCGGGAAATGAATGAATTCTGAAAGGAAAACGATTTGTACAGACACTTAATTTACTTGGCCTTTATATTAGTAAAAAGTGAAAAAACAATGGCTATCCTAGATTATGCAAAGAGAGTAGGCAGAAAGGTGTAAAGATGGAGATTCTGGAAGCACAGAAAGGAGCAGCGGTGAGTTTATCATATTAGCATGAGGGCGCGAATGTGAGCAGGCAGGGTGGGTGAACATTTACATGGAAGTCATATCGTTGAGAGCGTGGTCCAGCTCCTCGCTGATGGCTTTGTACTTCAGTTTCTGAGCGTACAGCTCGTCTATGACGAGGAAGTGGAAGGCAGAGGTGCAAGGACATGGAGAGTGATCAAGAGATGGAGGGTGAGTGAGGGTGGCATGGGCGCCATCCCGACACAGCAGCAAGAAAAGGGCAATGCATGAAGGAATTGGTGCCGCAGCAGGTGGCCAATGCAGGACGCGTGCGTTTTGTTTTTAAACGAATTGAAACAAAAACAAAAAGAACAAAACCCATTAGAAAATAAAACAAGAAAGACGCAATATGAAAATCATAACAAATATGGTAGGTATATCAGTAAACCACGTTAAGTCCCGAACAAAACCACAGAAGGCTGCCTCCTGGCCGGGTAATAATAGAATGTCTTTCTTTTCTAGAGCTATATTTTAATTACACTGGAGTAGTCAGCCACCTGCAACTATAAACAGTGGAAAAATATCCAAGGGCAGTGTTTTGGAAGAACAGTTTGTGACTATAGTCTATAATCCTTATCTGGCTCCACCTTCAAACCACTGACTTCCTGACCAAAGGAGACCACTGGGATATGGACTTCTTAGTGCCATTTAAACTACTCCTTGTGGTCTTCCCAATCAAGATGCCCTGTTAGTGGTCCAGGAGGCTTGACAAGCGAGGACAGCCACACTTTTTATGGTGGTGGTGTGCCAAGTCTGCAATTTAGTTTTTGCATTGATGGCTCTGTACTTTGCTATAGTTGAACAGTTTTGCAACCATTTGTCTTTCTCTCTTCTCCACTAGCTTAGTTACTACCTACACCAATCCCCAGGCCCTTCTCTAGCTCCTTCTTCCTTGGATGTATATGTTTTATGCATTTTTTCTTTCTTTTTCAAAACTGACCACAAGCCTTCAATCTCAACATTTTGGATTTCTGTGAGACATATTCAGGATTTCTCAACATTTAGGATTTCTGAGTGTTACTACAATAAAACTTAAATTAGGGGAAAAATGTTTTTAAGTATAATTTCAAAATATGATGCCCTATTATCCCCCATTCCTCTTTCAGAATACAGAGCATTTGCCAAGATAACTAATGACAAAAACAAAAAACAAAAAACCAAAAACCCAACCCAAACCCTTCTTCATACTTGGAAGAAGATGGGTTGTGTCTAAAAACAAATCTATACCATTCTGACAATTAGGAAATATTACTAACGATAGAAAATATACCAGTCATTCTCACATTCTACTACCTTACCCGCAATGAAAAATAACCCTGCCACACTTCTGAGGAGCGTAAGGCAAAACTGGATGGCATCTGCTGTTACAAAAAGAGACGTGTCCCGTCTGGTGGCTAACAGTCATCTGGTGAGCAGAGGACTCAGGTCCAAGAGTTTAAGAGCCACAGAATGAAAACCCCAAGGACAGACAGGAGGAATGTGCAAGAGCAAAGAAGTATATATCAAGGTTGATGCATCAGGATTAGAAAATCATTTTGCCAGGTCTATATTCAACCAAAAGGATTAAATTAAAAACAAAACTGAAGATCTTACCTTCTAGGTCATCAATGCTTTTCTCCAACTTAGTTACTGACCTCTCCGCAAACTCAGCCCGAGTCTCAGCCTGTAATGATTTAATTTATTTCAATCAAAATAGGGAAGTTTTAAATTTCCAGTAGTAGCTACGAATATAGAGAATGGAAATCAAGCACAGCATTCATAAAATGGGTCAGAAACTACTTGTCGGTCAGTACAGTGAGAGCTGGCAGCTACCACAGCACATGTACTCCAAGAGCACCTTTGAATTTCATGATGTGAATAGTAACTTTAAAATGAAAAAGCTCTGACCTGCTCCACAAAAACAAACTCATTTAGAATTCAGTTGGCTTCACCCAACACCCATATTACCTCCTTCAGCTTGTCAGAAAGGACCTTGATCTCTTCCTCATATTTGTCTTCCTTCTGCGAGTACTGTAATTAGAAAGAACGTTCCAGATGTCAGGCTGCAGCTCACTCTATACTCTTGTCTTCTAATACAAAGAAAATGCCAGCCCAGCCAACAGATGTTGAGGCTCTCTCAGGAGGTAATGGAGCCTCTGAGATCAAATGGCATACTACAATATAGTCTCTGTTTTCCTACCTATTGTTTTACATGGGATAAGAACAAGATAACATCCATTTGGCACTTGGCTTAAATTAAATTGTTACAGATGACTCACATACTCAAAATATATTCTCTATTAAAAAAAAAGAATCTGTTATCCAATAACCATCAAGAAATCACTTCAAAACAATGCTATTTATTAAAATGCCTAATGGACTACTGCTTTCATTGGTACGACCTTAGAAGAGAAAAAGCGAGTGTCTTTTGAGTAGCTCTTAAAAGGTGTCTTTTCCCCCACACCATGCTCCTGGCCTACCTTCTCAGCCTGAGCCTCCAGTGACTTCAGGTTGTTCGTCACAGTTTTCAACTCTTCTTCAAGCTCGGCACATTTGCTAATGTTTTCGATCAGAGGCAGAAAGGGTGGGAGACAAGCCAAAGGAAGGAGGAGAGAAAAAGGAGAGGGATGGGAAAAAATGAAAACTGAGTCCTAGAGAACAAAGGGCTGCCTTAAAGTAGCCAAATCATCAGATACTAAAACACTCAATTTCGCCACAGACACTGCCCCCCAGCCTTGCAACAGCAGAAAGGCAGGGTGACAAAACCCAACAACTTTGAAGTGTGATAATTTGGCTTCTTTTCTGGCTGCACCAAAGAGCATTTCTGAAAGAAAACAAAGGAGCATAAAGGACCCAAAGAAAGCACTTAAAGCAAGATATAAGATAGCAGAGGGTATAGTGAAGGTGCAGTTGTTATACCAAATGAACCAGTAGGTATTGGAAGCTGAAAGACATCTGGGTTGCAGTTAAACCTAAAAACCACACAAGTCATCAGTACCTTATCCTCTGCAGCCATTAATGCTTTCAAGGTCTGATCCATTATTCTTAATTGTTCTTCCAGCTGTCGAACTTGGCTGTTAGTGGACACAGGAAATGCACAAGGCCATTCTCAAAATCAGTGTGCAGGTAAGGCATGCAGTGATACACGCATTCATACACAGACACCCCGCACAAGTCCTCCGTGTTCCAGACTCATGGCTCGTCTACATCAAATGAGCACATAAGAAGCCCGGAGCTGAAACAGGTAAATGTGCAGCTGCCAGAAGGTCATGCTGTTTAGTCACTGCTCTGCGGCACCCCACACACGGCCTCCTGGAGCCAGGCCTGCTTACCCTTCTGAGAGCTCAGCCCGCTCCTCTGCACGTTCCAGGTCACTCTCAATGATGACCAGTTTACGGGCCACCTGCAGCAGGATAAACACAATACACACGCACCATGGGGTTTGCAAGCTTTGAACAAGTGGGTGTGGGGGTGGGGACTGGATCCATCAGCCCCTAAAAGATCTTGTTTACACACAAGATGATCCTCTTTCCCATGGACTGGAGAGAAGCAAGTCTCCATTAGGAGTCCCAGTGGAGAGGAGACCAGAGGCTTCTGCTCACAAAGACCCAGAAAGATTGGTTATGAGTGGGCAGTCTCATTTTAAGTCTGACCCAGGTGAAGTCTGTATAATTACATAGCAGCCAGACCAAAGTGTGGAAGGAGGGAGAAATATGAAATTCATCATCTCAAAAATAGAGACATGACACATTTTATGCTGTAAAGGTAGGGGCTGCCAAGAGAGCACTGAAAATAATCCTGAGAACTCCATCGATTTAGAGTTCTGTACCTCAATCTCCTTTTTTGTGGAGGAGGTTAAAAATGCCAACAGAATAGCAAGAGACGCTGACAGGAGATGAGCTTGTGAAAAGACTAATGAAGTTAAATTTTTGTTCAGTGAAGAAAGGAACTGAGCGAAGAAGGGATCTTTTGAAGTCTTTCAAAATTAGCAGGCATAGTGTAATCGGGAAGTAGTAGTGGTAATAATAATGATAATAATAAAGGAGAGTCAATGACATTTCAAGATAGCCATGGTACACTAAGGGCAAAACTAAAACCTTAAGTCTTATTGGCTCTGTTACCATAGGAAGTTGTTTTCATGGGGCCATCACCAGAAGCTGATTCAACTATGAACCTGTGTTGATAATGAGATTCTACCACCTTGAGGAGAAAGGAGGACAGATTAAAAATGTCCTCCATGAATCGACTGAGCGAGTGCATTGTCTTATCTCTACAAGAGCATGGTCCATAACACCACATTGTCTGAACTGGACTGTGCTAATGAACCACACCAAGAACTGCTTGCACAGTGAAAGCATGAGAGGCTCCTTCCACAGACAGAGAGGCCCAATTCTCCCTTCTCCTGGCCACAGCTTTTTTGTCCTGGTCTTTTGGGGAAGCTTTGGTCTTTTCCAGTGCTACTGACTTCATGATGAAGCCTGGGATCCCCTAAAAGGATCAAATAAGAATCATTTTGTGGAGACAAAGAAATTCTGCTTCTCAAAACCACTCATATCTGCCAAGGAAGCAGATCATTTCAATTAAGAATGAAAGGCTGTATCCACTGATCCCTGCCCCCTGCCACTGCTGGGGGTCTATGAAGCTTTGGGTCTAGGATCTGACCTCTTCATACTTGCGGTCAGCATCTTCAGCAATGTGCTTGGCCTCTTTCAGTTGGATCTCCTGAATTTCCATTTTCTCCTCATCTTTTTGGGCTCGGCTTTCAATGACTTTCATGCCTCTGAAAAGGAAGACAAGTAACAAGACCCAAGATTTAGAGCTGACCTCCACAGACCCACACTGTACTGCAGTGGTTTGTGAGGCTTAGTGTAACCAGCAGACCAAAACAGAGCACAGAGCTACTTTTATTTTCTAAGCCATGAAGCAAGAGTTTCCAGAGCTGAAGGCAGAAAGATACACACTTCTGTTTATTGCGAACAAAACTTCACACTTTCGGTACTGGTGAAACTGTCCAGGAATCTAATGTTGAATGAAAGGTAACATGTCAGAATTCTGTTTGAAACTGGGAGGCAGGGAAACAGGAGAGCCAACATGCTCTACTTGCTGTGTAAATAATGGGATTTCTTCCCTTTCCTGGTGGGAAGCTCCAGCTTGAAAATGTACCAATGTTAGAAAAGCAAATTTATCTTGACGTATTTCCTCTTACAAAGAAGGTAGCTGTTCTTACCTCATCTGCCACAAATGTACATACTAGATTGAACCATATGAAACTGCTGATATTTGATCATGTCAGACCTATAAAAATAGCAGTTTCATATGGGCCATCCTAACACTTTAGATAAGAAACTGTGTTTTGCCTTTAATGGAAATCTTTCATAGCAGGGGTTTTGAGAGACAGGGTTAACACTACCTTTTGAAGTTTTGTTCGCTGATGAATACGTATGAATCCTATGGCATAATGTTAAGATTTGGAAAATTAAACTGATCCAAATTGCAGACTTATGGAACAACTACTTGTGTAAAATGGTATTCACTTACCAAAATCTAACTAGGCAATAAGGTAAATAAACCACTATTTTTTGATGAGGCCCTACAATGTATTTTAGTAGTTCTGAGTTCTAGTCTTGGCTCAGCCATAAGTTGGCTGTGAGACTGTGGGCAGGCCACATCAGGCTTAGTCCTAGTTTTCTCATTTGTAAAACCAGGGGACTGGAGTCGATGATCTCTGAACTCCTTTTTATGCCAAAGTCTAACATTGCCAGATTGCCTTTTAGGTTCACTAACAAGTGTATTTCAGGAAGAAGTCAGCCACGAAACCACTGTGGTATGTGTACACTGTTAGAGATGATGAGTCATCTGAAAGAATTCCAAAACTCTTGGTTAGAGAAGAAACTATAAGCAGCAATGAATAATGAGCTGAAAACTTTAGCTAGAGTCTTTAATCCTAAAGTCTGAAATCTAACTTTATCTATGGTGGCAGTGAGCAGAAAGTTACTTCAGAGATGGCAAAATGGACAAAATAAATGACTGCATTCACCTGCTCAGGTGTCCTGAGCCATCCCACTACTTTGTCATACCTCAAGCAACGGAACTCTCTCTCTTCTCATGGAGTCTATGCCATATGAATACATTAACTTCAACGGCTGAGCATAAGAGACAATGCCTTCTAGGATACACGAAGTTGTGCTAGTCTATATGACCACGGTTTTCCTTCACTGTCACAAAGCTGAATCTTGGAGCAATTAAGTCAGTGGGAATGGGCTCAGAAGACACGAGTATCTGATTATATTTATATGTGCATGTGTCTTATCAGCATTACTAAGTCCAAAGCAATTTACTTTTGCAGATCATATTTCTGTTTTATCTGTGCTTTCTTTTTCACCTGTTTGTTGGGCTATTTGACAACCGATAGTCCACAGTTCACTTAACTAGGCCTAAGCCTCCTTGGTAGGTTTAAAAACAAAGTTATCTTTTAAAAATGCATAATTGCTTTGGGGTCAGCAGGAATGAAAGAACCATTATACAGCCCCAGAATTTCTTGTTTATACATCTATCTTCCTTGTTGGATGGTGAGCTCTATGAGGACAGAAATAAGATCTTTGTCTTCTTTGTAATTGTGGGGTTTAAAGCCCCTATGTACTTTGCCTAAAAACACCCATGTTAAACAAACAAAACCAATAAATTAACCACTAATGTTAAATTAAAACCAGTCAAATTATACCTAGGATCAAATGAGGAAATGATCTCAAGGAACTGCAAAATTCTTGAACCCCACAGATCAAAGAAGCTCTCCCATTCCACCAGGAGGAAAGACCCATGCTAAAAGCTGGGCTGGGTGAGGTGCCCTCACCTTTCACTCTCATCCGCTGCCTTCTCGGCCTCCTCCAATTTCTGCAAAGCTGTTGCCAGACGCTCTTGGGCACGATCCAACTCTTCCTCAACCAGCTGGATGCGCCTGTTCAGAGAAGCTACATCGGCTTCAGCCTAGGCAGAGAGAGTGAAAGGTATTTCAGAACTGGGGAGAAAAATGAGGGTAGTGCCTTTAGGAAGTGGCTGAGAATGAAACACTGATTTTAGACAGAAAGCCTGGGCCTTGTGGTAATACCTTTGAGTGCATTATAAGCCCTGGTCAACTCTGGAGTTCTTGGGTACGTTCATATACTGATTTATATAGTGACTGTCCACATTTGTTTATATACAAATCCATACACAGCACTATCATTGGAAAGATGGACCCTTAAATGCTCTCTTGCTGGGTTCCTTTCTTCCACAGATTTCAACACACTGGCTTTACTTAACGGAGAGCTTCATTAAAGCCACCTCGCTCACTGGGGGCCTGAGGTGTAGACAGGGATAACATGACTTTACAGAAAGAGCCAGAAACCAGATTCGGGAGGTCTCAATCCTCCTTTCTTCAGACCATTTTCTCAAAGGGGCCTTATAAAAGAACTAAAATATTTCAAAATGTAGTGGTTCTAAAATATACACTATACAGACACAACTAAATTCAGTACCCTCCCACTTTCAGTAACTCCTTTAGAGTAACTGGTAACACTGGAACAGGGCCAAGACAAATTTCCCTAGTGTTTCCGACATAAGCCTACTGGAATTTCTTACAAGTCAAGGTTGCTACAAGAAAAGTTTCAAACTCCTTAGGAGAAAAGTAGTACAGATCTGTTTTTATTTGTAGATGTTTCTTTCTTGGGGATGCAATGATTATCTACTGTTATAAGCATCTGTTACTATGAGCCTCAAAACATTTGCAAGACTGCGAGGGTCCATTACATACACTTGAATGGGTGGCTGTTTAAATATTATGCATTTAAATGAGAGATGGAATTTACTAATCAGACATCATTTCTTCAACTTCACCCATTTTGAATGTCTGCTTATCATAGGGTGATGGGGGTTTTCAGGATACATGGAAAGTTTTCTAAAAGTTACAATACACACTTAGGGACCTATGTTAGTTCTCTGTCTACATTCTTGTCTTCTTTACTCAACTATAAGCTTCTACGTGCAGGGAATCATGGTTTCCTGTAGAGTATGAGCTCAGAAAATGTCTACAAAATAGTAAAATCAATCTTATTTAAACAAAAGCAACTTTCTTAGCTTGTGAACTCATGATATACACAGTTTGAAATGCACATGCAGTTAGAGAGGCTGTGATTATGGCCCTGAATCAAAGGAATATGAGAACATTCAGTTCTTAGCAGCTAAAATCTTACAAATCTAGATGAGCAAAGTTTTATTTGGGAAAGAGAGGTGATTAGGGCATTTCCAAACATGGTGAAGGACTTTTTAAAAAAACATTCAAATATACTTTTATCTCATCAAAAATTAACCATGTAGTAATAATTGGTTGATAGAGACAGGGAGCAGGGGGAAATGAGAAATGAATCTGAAGGGGGGATGGTTTACAATTGTATTGGCCCAAGAAGTAAATCATTATTGGTGCACAGCTAGTAATGGGCCTCGCTAAGTCTAAAAGGCAGGTGACTTGGTTTTTTTGGAGAAGGGGTGAGGGTAATAAGGACAACATTTCTTAAATATAGGAAACTGCCTCTTAAAAATCTTTAGTCCTATTTTTAAAAATTGGGAGGAGAATACATTAAGGTTATAGTTTTGGGTCATGTTTGCTTTCTTCACTTTTCTCTACTTTTCCTTTCCAGTAAAAATTCTATTCTTTTATGCGTGGGGGAAATAAGCAACTTCGAAAGTTAAAAACAAAAATGAAGAACAAAAAAGAAACAAACAAAAAAACTTCAGTAGGGTTTCTAGATCATGCATTCAAAAATATTCCCTTCTTTCCTTATAATTATTATTTAAAAAATAAAGGCAAGTATCCTTGTTACAGGTGGTCTGGCCAGAGAAATGTCACTGAGATTTTCAAAGATGTTTTTTGTAGCCACCGCTTTCTAAGTTCCCTGCTCTGCTTTTCATCTGGGCCCCAGCCTTCAGGACTTTGTACTCATAGAAAGGAGACGTTACAATCTGGGGAAGTAAACTTCCGGGTGACAAGCCAGTCTAGGTCCCCAGCTTCCCACACAGCTGGGACATGAGAGAGCAAGGAGAGAGCACACCATGTTCATTTCTGCCTCTGTG
>NW_011888866.1:2084637-2107300 GCF_000151845.1 Pteropus vampyrus
CCTCTCAATCCTTTTTGAAGTAAGCTATGGTATAAAACTGAAAACTTCATCAAGTAATATTAATGGGTAACAGCTGACATAAGGACACAGAGCACTTGCTCTCAATACCAGAAGCCAACACTTGCTGTTTCAGAGTAAGACAGACAAAGGTGCTTGTAGGTTACAGCCAAGACTTGAAGCAGTGTTTGGGATACATCTACCTCTATATAAGCTTCCCCTGGGAAATGCCTGGACTCTCACTGGCTTTTCAGGCTCTACCATACTGGTCTGATGGCAATTTTGTCTGATTCCCTAGAATTCAAGATGTTTCATTTCATAAATTAATTAAGGGCACTTCTTTCTTTCTCTTATTTTTGGGGATATGTTCTGTGTTCAAAAGGCCCACATATTTCACCTTCACAAACTTTTTATTTCCAGTATGTGTTTTCTACATTCTGAGGCTTATATAAACATTTTCTAAGATTCCTTTCATCATAGTGGGGGGAGGGGGGGCACTCTACTTAAGAACTTAACCTGTGGTTTCTTCTGCCAGTACAAGTCCATAGCCACATGACCATCTGTTATTTAAAAAGCAGATATAAATAACAAAGCGTTTGGGAAGGGTCAAGACCCCAGATGCAAATTATTTCCAGGCATGGAAATCACCCTTAGTGTGCTAGGTTAGCTGCTTCTAACGACACTCCAAGTGTTGACGCTGCTGGCAAAATCTTTCAGTTTGGGATGCTAGTTTCTTTTATTTCAAAAGTGCTATTGTGTCCTAACAGGTAATGAGCTACTCAGAAAAGAGACTGCTATATTAGTGAAGGCTACCAATTGTCTTCCTGCAGATCTGTTGTTAAACCACCACCAGGCACTCTACCCTTGTGAGGTGCCTTAGAGTTGGATATGTCAGCCCTGCCTCCTCCCTGGCAAAGGTACCAGCTACCTATACAGAGAAAAAAGCAGGCACACCACTTCTCCACTCCCCCCACACCCAACAAGGTACTACACAGAATTTAGAGGCATGCTTGCCCCAACAGAGCAAAATATTACTCCAAATCAGAGTTGAAAAAAAACTTTTACATGGCCTAGAGTTTCAGGACATCCAGATGTTTTAGTGGCCAACACAGCTAAAAAAAAATTAAAAATAGCAATAATTTTTACTTAAAGAATTCCAGTTAAGGCTATTAAGAAATAATTGTAGTAGAATATTATATCCTAAAAATTAATCCTCTGGAATATATTTTCAAAGCCCTGTCCAAACCAGAGTGGAGCATGGAATGATCAAAGGTCAGGCCTTTTTATTTCATGCAAACTGTAGTTATACAGAGAAGGTTTCACCCAACTTGCTGTGTAAGACCAAGTGACTACAGCCAAGTCAAACTTCTGCCCTTATATGGTAAGGAAAGGGGGAAAAAACACTGATGACATTAAGGGGCACTCCCATGGATAACAGATAAACACAACCTCCTCTATCTGTGCCAAAGCCTGTAATTTATGAGGCATGTTTGTATAATGAGGGAGAATGGACATGAACAGGGCATTGTTGTGCCTTTGCCTTGCCTACATATGAAAGCAGAAATTGAGAGTGTGTACACATTCTAGTTACTGCCACCCTGGGAGTGCCAATGTGAGACAAAATGCACCCTTAGTTTCTTAGTCTTAGAAATATTTACCAACTCTAAAGAGGAAATGGCCTCGGAATTTTGTAAATTGGTTATTTCTCATGATTTAATAAAGTTACCAATTAAAAACCTACAGGCCACAACTTTAAGTCTCCGTATTTGCTGGGTACTATTCAGAAAGGAAGAAAGATTGGCTCCTTCTTGCTACTTTTTCCTTTGATAATGACAACAAACAAACAAACAAACAAAATCCTCATGGGTCAAAAGACCTAGTGTCAACTACACTATTACATCAAGCAAAGTAGCCTCA
Source organism: Pteropus vampyrus (assembly GCF_000151845.1). Taxonomy (NCBI): domain Eukaryota; kingdom Metazoa; phylum Chordata; class Mammalia; order Chiroptera; family Pteropodidae; genus Pteropus; species Pteropus vampyrus. The sequence continues at coordinate 2,086,552 of NW_011888866.1, forward strand.
TTCCAAACATTTAAAGGGCTCACATACCTTGGAAAAGCAAACCAGTAAGAAATAAGGGAGGACTGATTTTTCCAAGGAAAGTGCTGGTATAACAGGGCCAATTAACTACAGCCTGCCTGAATTGTTGAGAATTTGAATTAAGAGCCAACTTTCCAAATATTTTTTGCAGTGGCTCATGACTTTGTCACAAAATTTTCATCTTTGCTGCCAAGAGCCACTGTGAATGCTAAGTTAACTCATAGCTGTGTCTGAAAACTACCAAGAAACTACCTTAAATTAGCTATAATCTTTTAAGGTCTAGTTTCAGAAGTGAGGAGCAACTTTCAACCTGAAGTTCTCAATGGTCTGACTCCATCCTCAAGTAGCTAGCTGTCTTAAAAGGTTCTGTGTCTAATTACCTGGATAGACTTTTCGAAAATTACGTTAAAAAATGAAGTTATTTAAGCTACTTTTAATATAAAGTTTTGAAAAGAATGAAAGTATTGTCTTTAGCCAACTGGCACAGGAAGATCATTGTTATAAAAATGCACAAAAGAGAAGGTGCGTATAAAAGTAACAACGTGCTCATCATACAATTTATCTTCTGTGTCTCACATCAATCACTAGGCCAGGAGTCAATAAAAGGCTCTCCCTTACAGGACCACATATTCCCTTTCTTAGCAGGGTGAGGAGAATTCTACTGACTTCCACCACTAATACCACTTCAATCCACCAAGCATTCCTTCTAGCCTGCCCATGCCCTCTCCACAAGTTCCAAAGACTAACAAAAACATATTGATTAAAAGCATTTAAATGGAATGTTTTAAGATGTAATACAATGAGCGGGCCATTTTCAAGGCCTTTCGATAAGTGGAGAATTGAAGGTGAAGGAGCAATGAGCTATGCCAAGTGCTGTGCAGTTTTAATACCGGCTGACACAGAACATCTACTTGTTGTGCCTAGCACCACTGTAATTTCTTTATACGTACTAAGTCTTTTCACCCTCACAATAGGTAGGTGCTATTATTACCCACATTTATAATTAGCAAACTGAGAGACTGAGAAGTTAATTTGCCCTAGGTCTCACAGGTAGTTAAGTAGTGGAAGATTCAAATCTTGGCAGTCTGGTTCCAGAGTTCTTGTTCTTATCCATCTCGTTCCATTAGTTCTAATAGTTCAAGGGCAGTTGCTAGCCACTCAGGGAGGGAGTCAGAATCAATTTATCGCCCAGACAAATTCAAAGACATCCACAGGACCGTTGCTGACTTGTTTTCTTAAAAAATCCCTTTTGCATATTGATTTTCTGATTCCTGTCTGTATCTGAAATGTCCTGGTTAGGCCTTCGTCTTAAGAGGAACCTTTTGCTTCTATGTATTTTATGCAAAACAGGTCCTGTAGTTTCTGCAGCCAGCTGTACACTTAACCACTAGGATTTACTCAATTGAGAATAGGCTTGTATTAAGCACAGCGGGACACAATATTATCACTTGTCAAAAAATTCCCAAGGTGTTTGAGTATCTTTATTTAAAATACACACACACCGCACTTTCCCTCCCCAAATTCAACGCCTAAACTAAACTGCCTCTGAAATTCTGTTTCTGTTTGTTGGATACATTTGCCTTAAGAGAAAGAAAAGCCAGGTATTACATGCAACGTGGGGGAGGGGGAAGAAGGCAAGAGAATACACCCAATAATCGTTGACATTTAGCCAACTTTTTTCAAGATTCAGTAACAAAGAAATATCTATCTGTACATTAAAAGGGATGACTAAGGGTCAACGGAACGCAAACTTTATAAATTAGAAGCTGGAGCTGTCAATGTCTCAACCACCAGAGAAATAGACTTCCAGGGAAACCATCAGGGATGGTAGTTTAGCATCCCCGGGTCTCAAAGTCCGGTAGTACCTTAGACTAGACCTGTCGGAGCCCCTTCCCAACGGAACGAATTTCCGAAAGAATTTCCTTCTTCCTTTCCCACCCTCGGAGTAAATGCCAGCAGCGCAAAGTGCACACTCCGGGGGACCCAAGACACCCAGGCCAAATGCAAACACCCCAGAAATGGTGCTCCTTCTGAGAAAGTGCTGCTTCCAGAACCTTCTCAACACCACTCCTACTTCCCCCTGGAGCTTTTACTTTAACCAGGGAGATGGAAAACGCATAAAAAACCCGGCAGAGCCCCTCCCCAGAGCCCCACGCCGGCCGCCCAGGTGCGCCAGGTGCGCCTCGGAGCATGAGGACAGGGGGAGGCTAGTTGGACTCCCGAGGGCTCTGAGGCACGGTGTGGGGCCGACTGGGGAGGAGACGCCTTCGGGTGGGTGGGTGGGTGATGGGTGGGTCCCTTACGGTCTCCCTCAGCTTCCTCTCGTAGTCCAGCTCGCGCTGCAGGCTGCCCGCGCGCTCCTCCGCGGCGTCCGCCTGCTCTTGCAGGCTCCGGATCTTCCTCCGCACCGCCTCCAGCGAGCTGCTCCCCGCCATCGTGCGGGGCGGCGGCGGGCAGGCTGCAGTGGGAGAGGCCGGCTGCTGCGCTCCTGCCGCCGCTGCCGCACTCACGGCCGCCCGGCCGCCCCGCCCAGTCCTCGCCGGACGACGGCGGCGCCCCCTGCGGCCCAGGAACAGCCCGGAAGTCACGGTCTCACCGCCGGTGCAGGCGAACCGCAAGCGGGTGCGCGAGCGCGCGTGGCGGGCGGGGCCGGGCGCGCGCCGCGGACCCCAGGAATTTGTAAACGGCGGGAGGCGCTGCGCATGCTCGTTGCAACGAGTCTTGCTGGCGTCGGGTGCGCGCTGTGGGGCACCTGGCGGACTGCGCCCTGCAGAAGGAGGCCATCAAACAGAGATTTTCCTTCGACTTCCAGCACCGCTCCCCGGCTCCGAGTAGTCCAGGGGTAACGGGACTGGCTGCTAAGGGCGATGGTGCCGCCTACTGGCGGCGGGAGCGCCGCTGCAGAGTCCTGGATTCCTAGGCCCATAAGAGAGGGAAGCCGAACGAGAGATTTAGGGCCTGAATGTACCCCCAAAGGGACTGTTGCTCGTTGTAAAGAACCCCAGGACACAAGATTCTAACCACAACAGCCCTTCTCCTACTCCAAAACTCACGAAATGAAAACCACTAATATATTGCAGTGGTTAAACCTACCTATTCTAAAAGTCTTCCCAAGTTAGAATCTGGCTCCTAGTTCTTTCCTGGCTGTGTGACTTTGGACAAATAACTTGACTTCTCTGGGCTTCATCTGTAAAAGTAGGGTTAATAGTACTTTTCTCATTGGACTGATGTGAGGGTTATGAAATAAAGCGCTTAGCTCGATACCTTGTACATACATAGTTAAGAACTCAAATGATAACTTTAGTTAATAAACAGGCAGGCACTGTCTTAAGAGTCATGCTGGGGCCCATAACCAGCTGTGTGATCTCAGGCCCGCCAGATTCTCTGGGGCTCACTTTCCTTTCTGTAAAAACGGCCATCTCAAGAGTCCCTTCTGCTTGCAAACTTTTCTGCTTTTAGATCAGCTTCTGAGCTCTTTCTGGAATCTGACCAATTTAGGGCTGGACGGAGCTGCCTTTAAAAGGCACACCAAAGAAGACAAAATCCTAAGAGAGCCCCTGGCTACAGCAGGATGAAAACCAACGTGGGCACAATCTCTGGGAATCCACCTCTGCCAATTGGGCTTTGTTTTTAAATGCCTGCTGAGTCTCACACCTTTATTTTCTCACCTTTCAAGTCAGTTCCTGATGTGTTTAAGTGTAGGAGTAATTTAGAAAAAGAAAACAGACCTGACAACCCTCTCCTCCAGAGCTCCTAACAACTAAACTCCTTTGCTTTCCAGACTCATTTTCCATGGACTTTCTCACAGCCTCGGCTGAGGCTGAGTCTCTCCGAAACCCCAGCAATGGCCCTCACATCCGGTAGGTGGAGCCTCTCGCTTTGTTTCCACACAGTTTATCTGGTCAAGGGGAAGGTTACAATTCCTCTCCTAAAGGAGTAGAAACCGTGGCCTCCAACTTTGAGGGTGGGGGTGGGGGACATCTGGGAACCTTCAGAAGGAGCCAGGGAAATTGCTGGACACTTGCAAGTGCTCTAAGCAGCCAACTAGTGACTTAATGGCCTGCTTTCAAACACCTGGGAAAATCAGTTTCAGGTGAGTTCATTTTCATGCTGATGTCATTATAGAAGAGTTTAGGACAGTTCTTAGCCTTGGCTGCACATTGGAATCACCTGGGTCTTTAAAACACTAACAAACGTCTGGGTTCCACTCCCAGAGATTCTTACTTAATTGTCCTAGGCAGCCTGGATTTACGGTTTTTAAACCTCTCTAGGCAATTCAATTTAGATAAGGTTGAAAGAATCACTGACTTAGGAAGCAAAGACCTACAGGGAATAAAGACTCACATACTGTAAATATCAGGTACATAGTTATTGGGGAAGGGGTTGAGGACCAGAGAGAAAATAGGAGCCATCTATCCCCTTCAGCCTCACTTAGATGGAATGACAGCAAAAAATTTAAAACAAAACCATCAGGGATGCTACTTCCTGAATTATAACCGTTTAAGCTATGAAGAGCCCACTTCTGGAATAAGACTTGTAAAGTATGTTGGTAAATTAGAAAAAATATCTTTAGTAGAAGAAAAATGTAAAAATGTTTTACAGTAGTGAATGATGACAATGAAATGTCCTAATCAGAAATGTAATATAATACTACCTCAGGAAACTCACCTCTCTCCCACCTCCCCCTTTCTCTAGTGACATCTGTCTCCTCCTGTTCAAGTAGACTATTTTTACTAGTTAAGAATCACTCTTCACAAACTTTTTCAATATTCCTATAGGTTCCAAACAACCTAAAGTGTTAAAGAGAAGATGAAGAATATATACTACCCCTTCTCCCCCCCTCCCCCAAAAAAGTACCATATTAGGGGCAGTTTTTCAGTGGAAAAAAAAAGAATCAAAACAGTTTCAAAATTCTCCCTCCCCTGCTGGCCCCGCCCCCACCCCAGCTGGTTTTAAATAACCTCTTTTCCACTTCTAATCCACCTCATTGGGAGGCTCCCTTAAACAAGACTTTTCATGGAAGACCTGTAGCACCACATAGTCACAATAATTATGATCTTTTTTCCTTAAGAATTGTAGTAGCTTTTTTCTCCTTCTCTTGCCTTCAGCCTTACTGGGCTATTTTCAAATTCTCTGCATTCTTTTCCTTATAAGGTATATCTCTCCTTGATCTATCAGCGGCTCTTTTGAAAAAGCTAAATAAACGTCCTCTTGGAGAATTTGAGGGAGACAGACATCCTCCATTTAACTATATACAGAACAGACATCTGATCTACATTATACAAAGCAAGAATTATATGTGTTCTTTGGCTCTTTTTCTAAAGCCAGGTAGTTTGTAACTTAAATATTTTAGCTAAATCAGTATTTCCCTGAACCTCCTTTCCAGGAATCTTGATTTTCACTGAAAAATTTTTTGGTCAGATTCTAAATGTCCCATGTCAGGATTTCTCATTTACATAGCACACTTGGAGATTACATTTCAAGCCTTTCAAACCACAAAAAGCTTTTACTGATTTCCAGACCCAAGACCCTCCAGCAATTTGCATTTTACTCTTAGATAAAAAAGTTCTACTGTAGCACTTGGTAATTCAACTTCTGGGCAGTTTCTCTCTGGTGCTCATACATTCTTGGAATTGTTCCCAAGTTCCCAAGAAATTCTTTCCTAATTGGGCCTCTAGGCTTAATTAGGTTCTAGAATGGAATCTAACGGTGTGGAAAAAAAAGGTCCTTTGGAAATATAATGTTTGGCTTGAATTATGCCGCAGAAGAGGCAAGCTCTTCCGCTAAAAGGAATCCTCCAAAGGGAAATGGACAGAGTGCTTTTGCCCTGTGTGCATCAACCCTGAAACTATGTGGTGGTTGTCAGAAGGCTGACAGGTGGGGGTGGGGCAAGTGGGAGGGGGCAGAGGAGGCAGCTAGCTCACTATACCATATAAAGCACTGAGCTATATATAACTCCCAGTTTACTTTTTGGATCTAGTGCCCTCAGACTGCGGACCCAAGCAAGTATCATCTTCCCAGGCAGATCTTAAAAGACTGGATTGACTTCCCTAGTAAGAAAGCAGGCCTCAATGTCTCTGCACCCACCATCAAGCTTAGCATTCTAAGTCAAAGTAGTTCCATGCCATTCCTTCATTCTAGAGGCCAGGTCCTCTGTATCCTGACTAGGCCTACCTTTGAAAACCAGGCCTACCCACCCACTCACCAGAGAGGGCAAAAAGAAAGAAAGAAACTAGGCATTCTGTTTTGCACAAACCTTGGCGATGACACCTCAGAGGTTTTCTGCCACCAGGAAGGCAAGGTTCACCTCCAGCATCCAATTTCAGCTGCTCTATTCTCCCAGCTTCTCACCCACCCACCTCCACCCCAGAGGTGGGGGCAAAGAAAGAGAAAAAGAGAGACAGGAGTGGATGAAATATAAATGAATGTGTGCAGCAGCAGTCCAAGGCAGCATCCAGTGCTCTGGGCCGTGGCGGGGTTATGTGCAGGTGTCCAGTGGGAGGAGGTGACCCTCCTCCGTTGCTCTCTGGCCCCTGTGGTTGAACCCAGAGCGGCCACGCGGGCAGGAGGTGAGGGAGGCAGTGTGTGCGTGCACTTACGTCGGTGGCCTTTTTCTCTGCCAGTTCCAGCTTCTCCTGGGCATCTTTGAGAGCCTCGGAGTATTTGTCCAGTTCATCTTCAGTGCCCTTGAGTTTCTTTTGCAGCGACACCAGCTCATCTTCCAGCTGGGAGTTGGCCGTGGGGGACGGGGGGAGGGGTGCAGCAGGCAGCGTGATACCGCAGGGGAGGGGTGTAGGTGCACAGAACCAAAAGGACAGGGACAGCGGGACAGAGAGAGGGAAAGACAGAGAAGGGAGAGAGAGAGAGAGAGAGATAGAGTTAGCCATTAGTGCGCCGAGCCGCGCGCCCCGGGTACCTTGGCGGCGGTCTCATCGGCGGCCAGGAGACTGTCCTCCGCCTTGTGCAGCTCCTCCAGCACCCGGTCCCGCTCGTCCTCCGACGCCCGCAGCAGCTTCTCCTTCGCCGTGATGTCCTCCTCGAGCTGGGGGGCAGCGGCGGGCGGGCGCGGGCGACCGGCACGGACCGGGTGTTAGACACACACACACGACACACGGGCGCCGGGTTGGCTGGGACCCCTCCGGCTTGGGGCGCCACCGAGTTGGGGTTCAAGGGTCCCCAGGTAACTACCTCCTCTCTCCGGAGCTGGAGGCGCACCGTGGCCCGCCCTGCAACCCCACCTCCCCCCAGGACGAGACTCCTGCCGAGCTCTCAGCGAGCTCAAGTCCACAACTTGAGGATGCAAAAAAAACGCCCCTGGCTTTCGGACCGTATTCTCTATTCTGTCCCATCTTTGTTCTTAGGAAAAAACTCCATGACACACACCCCACCCCTGCCGCCTTCTCTATACCAGTTGAAGGGCGTATTCTGTCCAGGCAAATGCCCGCAAGAACTTCTAACACTTTACGGACTTGATTCCCTTCAATCCTCCACCCTCACGCCTCCCTGCCCCTCCTCCCCCCCAGGATCCAAAATTGATTCCGGATTCTGAGAATCAAGTGCCTCTAGGACTTGAATTGACTTCGCGGGCTCTGGGAACCAGAGAAGGGAAATGAGCGTCCTCAGATGCTACTTAAAAGTTAGAACAAGCCCAAGTCTTGCTCCCCCGCCTCCCCTCAGACGCGCGTCCCTGGCCGTTTAAGGTGAGGGTGGCTCCCCGAATCCTAGGGGTGAAAGGCAGGTATGGATGTAAGGCTGAGTCCCAGGGCTCGGGAGCACCCGGGCGGGCCCGCAGAGGGCGGGTGTCCGGCGGGTGCAGGGAGGTGCCGACCTGCTTGCTCCTGTCCTCCGCCGCCTTCTTATCGGCCTCCGCCTGCTCGGCTCGATCCAAGGCATTCTCCTTGTCGAGCTTCAGCATCTGCATCTTCTTCTTGATGGCGTCCATGGTGGCGGTGGCGAGGGGCCCGGGGGCTGCGGCGGGAGCGGCGAGGCGAACGCGCGGTGGGACGGCCGAGCCGGAGTGCGAGCACGGAGCTGCCTGCTGCTCCCAGATATGTACTTTCCCAAGGGGACGACCACATTCCTCAAGACAGCCAATACTTTTTTGGAAAAGCTTTTTTCTCCTGCCCCCTTTCCATTCTCCTCCCTCCGCCCCCTGCGCCCTCCCCGTTCCTCCCGCGGGGGCCGCTCGCCCATTCGCTGCCGCCTGCCGGCCTCCCAGTTGACGGTGGATATGACTATATATGGGGACCAGAGCCGCGGAGGCGGCAGCCGGAGGCCGCCGGGTTTCCAAACCTGCACGCCAGGGAAAGGGCGCCGGGGCCTCACTGGTGCTGAGCCCAGGGCGAGGCGCTAACCTCTACCCTCCGCACCTCTTTCTCCCGGGGTCAACGCCCTGCATTTGGGGTCCCCAGCCGAGCCCGTTAGGAGTCACAGGGCCCAGGGGAGCAGTGCAGGTATTTGGTGCGCGTCGCCCCCACTGAGCCGCGGCACCCCGGCGCGCTCAGCATCAGGCTCCGGAGGTTGCCAGCAGCCGCCGCACGGGCACCCAAGCCTGCGCGCTCGCGGCACCCGCCTAGCGCATCCCTTGCCACTCTCAGCTTGCCAGGTGTCATCCCGGGAGCTCGCTTCCCAGAAACTCAACTAGAGAAGAGCAAAGGAGTGTTGGGAGGAAGACCTGGGGGCAGCTCCTGAGACTTTCTCTGATGTTGCGGGTCAGAATGTCTGAAAATCTGCCTTCTGCATTCCCTTCTCCCCAGGGAAGGACTCGTCAAATACTTTAAGGACACAGAACCCAGTTACTTTGGTTGTGTGTGCCTGTGTATGTGTTAATGTGTAGGTGGGCGGGTGGCAGTTGAAGGGGAAAGAACATTGAGTTTAGACTCAGGCTTCTTGGTCTTTGGTCTTTATCAACAGCAGCCATGTGACCGTGACAATTAACTTAGCCTTGGTGCTGCAGTTTTCTCATCTTTAAATTCAGGGGGCAGATGATCCCCGAGGTTCCTCCAGATCTAACTTCATCATTTTTCTTGAACTGATTTTAGGGACTTGGCTTCTTTCCATGTTAGGTGTTCAGCTACCAGGTTGCCAAAATGTGGGATAAATGTTATCCCAGCTGTTGTAGCCAAGGCCATAACTCTGAGAAGGAACAGGCCCAGCTTTGTATAGTGTGTTCAGGTTGGAGACAGGAGGATTTTTCCTACATCTCTTACTCCTTCCAGCTCCCAGTGGGGAAAAGCCCACTCTTCTCAGAGCTTTAGTTGGAAGGCAAAAAAGGGGGCTGCCCCAAGGGCCTGCCTGAGACTGGCTGAGGCAGAGTCAGTGAGGGTCTTGTTAACAGTCCCCACAGAATAATTCACAACCTGTACTACATGGATACTGAATATTCCCTGGACGGTACTGGAGCAGATTAGGCAGGCCAAACAACTTGTAAGTCCTTCAGAGAAAGATCAAGTTCCTTTCCAGGATTTTATCATGTTTCTTCCACTAATCCAATTGCCCAGGAGGGAAAACATACCCTGACCTAATGGTCAGAACAGTAGACCTGTGTGCATAGGGGCTGCATGGCACGGAAATTCACCAGAACCCTTTAATCACCATATGTCAACTCAGCCACTGGAGCATTGGCAAAGTTCAAGGCCTATGGGCAATATACAGTTGCAGGGACCACAAGGAGCTGACTCCTCAACTTGGAGATCAGCATAAGGGGGAAGAGTAGGCCCTTAGGAGTTAGACCCCAGGATCTGAATCTGGCCTGACTTCCTCCTTGCAATGTGGCCTTAGTCATGTTACAACCTCTTTAAGCCTCAGTTTTCTCTTCTGTAAAGTAGGTGTGAAAATTCTTCCTTCTTAGGGTTGTTACAAGGGTAGAAATAAGATAATGAAAAGCTTTTTGTCTAGCACATAGCAAAATGCTCAGTAAATTGTAGCTAACTGGGTGGCAGAGGGCAAGTCATTTCTCTGGGCTTCAGTTTTCTCACTTATAAAATTAGGCAACTAAACTAGAGAAATTCCTGGAGGGACCATACTAACAGACTTTTCTCCACTGTGTCTAACATAGCAGAGGAAGTTTTCTGATGCTACAGACAATTCATCAAACACACCTTTGGTGAGAACCAGGCAAGCCCTCGGCTCTGGGATAACTAAATGAATAAGATACATCCCTGTCCTTTAGGTGTTCAGCATGAGCAGAGTTATAAGAATTTGGAGGAGGAAGAAATAGAAATGACCAGGTCAGAGAAGACGGAAAAAGACTTCTCTGAACAGTGGTGGTTTTTATACTGATTTTAGAGGAAGGGATGCAGTTAGAGAGAAGCCAATGGAAGAAAAGGGGATGTTTGATGGTGGTCGGACAATATGTTTATTTGGGGGTAAACTGGGAAGTGAGGCTGGAAAGGTAGATTGGAGGCATATGGTGAAGGGACTTGAATTCTGGGTTCAGACTTTTAGATCTTCTTGTGTGGGTTCTCTTCTCCACTCTGCCCCTCTCACCTAGGGCTATAGGTTCAGAGGTCAAAGACTGTGGTGTCCAATTATGGAACCAGAGCTGCACAGAGCCAAAATTTAAAACCCCTTGGTACAACGTCATTGATCTCTAGGCTGATGGGTTAATGCAGCAGGTCTCTGGACTCAATCATTTGAGATTCTGCCCCATAAATAACCCAACAGCTAGCCAGACCCAATCTTTCTGTCACCAAGGGCTAAGACAAGCAAAACATCATGACTTAACTTCAACAACAATTTCTTCTGTACTGAACAGATGTCTTGGTCTCTGAATGAAGAGGTGGGCTGGACAGCCATGTGCTATAGTGTATATCCCTGTTCTCCAGCTGATTGGCCATGACTCAAGGACAAATCCATAGGCTGATCAGGGACCTAGTGTTGTGGCCTGTCAAGCAAAGATGGACTAGGACACACAGTTTCTCTCTCACCATAGTTTGAGCTAAGGAACGAGGAAAGTATGAATCATTAGCTGAAGCTGCTGAAACAAAGAGGGTTTGCAATCTTGGGCTAGAGATGCCTGTATGAGGGTGATTAAGGCTATTCAAAAGTATTTAGGCTTTCTCCCCAATCATGGTCTTGGTAAGATTGCATATCTACCCCCTACCCTAGTTAAGTTAGATGTGGTCATTTGACTTGCTTTGGCTGAGGAAATATGAGCAGAAGTTACTTATGGCGGACGCTTAAGGAGTTAGCTTGTGGAGTTAGCTTATGCCTCACCATGTTCATTTTAACACTGTTGCTGCTCATCATTCTGGGTTCCCAAGTGTCTATAATAAGCAGAGCTCCCCCTCTCCCTTCAGCTAACCCTTGGTGGATGTGTAGCAAGAGTGAGATATAAACCTTTGCTATTTTAGGTCACTGAGATTTGGGGATTGTTTGTTACTGAAGCATAACTAGCTTTTCCTGAGTAATACAACCACAACAAGCCATGAATCAACTAAGTTATGAGGAAGCAGAGAAGTCTGGTTATAGAGGATGGAGAATGGAGCAGACATAGCAAATAAACAGAAACAACATTAAGAGAAAGAAAATGGGAGACCATGACCAAATTTCAGTTCTAGGGGTCCTTATAATAACCCTCTTTCTCTCCTGAGGTTACATGAGAGAGACTGTTCTGTGGGAGCCTGCACAACATCCTTGGCCTAGAGGTTCTGTGCGTATACCAAGAATGTCTGTGAAATTTCCAGGAGATTTTTTCCAGAGCTTGGTATCGCCATTTCTCAATAAATGTTCATTGAATGACTGTTTATTGGCTATTAGCCATACAAATAAGCAGGAGAAAGCAGTATCTGCGATGGAAAGGTAACAAAACAAGACTCAAAAGACTTATTTCCATTCAAAATATGGACTCTGTTTTATTTTCTGAAGAATGACTGTAAGTATTGTGATAGGGTAGGAGAAATGTCCCACAAATATTTATTGAGCACCTTTTGCATGCAAGGCATTGAACTTGAGTTTGTGGGATCAAGGAAGGTTGATATGAGACACGGATCTTTTCCTCCAGGAAACGTATCTATGTATACTGAGAGGTAAAACCGTCTCTCTGTGGGCCATTAATGTGTATTCCAGCCATATTACCATTAGTATTGTCCCAATGCTTAGTGACACGTGGCTGGTCCTGGGTCTCCCTATGGGAGCTATGAGGATCCCATAGCTCAGGTTTCCTAGGAGACTTTTAATATTAAATATATTGTCCTTTTTCTCCCATAAGAGCACCTATACCTGCCATACTACATTTCTCAAAATTTGTGAGCTTAGCTTAGCTTACTAATGTGACACCTTTAACAGGAACACTCACTTGAATATGTATGTCAAGGGTTGTTTGTTTAGAACAAAACAAAACAACACAAAAACCTCATTACCTGATAGTCACACCTTGTTTAACAGCAAGAGCTCGACCTGTGTTCAAGACTCCCCCAGAGTCAACAGTACTGACTCAGGCAATTAAGGGAAAGTGAAGAATCTATAATTAAACCCAGAGACAATTGTTTCTTCCACTGGGTTCTGGAATGCAGAGTGTTATGCTCACGGCTCATTGTCCCATGGAACAAGATACAGCATGTTCTTTTCATGCACAAAGGAGTTTTCTTTCTCAAGGATTTGTGATGCTTCTATCAAGGACCCAAGGAAAATATGCTCTGTGTCCAGGGAGGGCTTGACATTCTGAGAAAGGCCTTTAGGTCATTGTGGACGCCTTTCTTCATTACTTAGTGACACGTGGCTGGTCCTGATTCTGCTGTGAGGCCCCTGAGTATGTTTGCTACCTGAAGGGTTTGCACAGGCAAATGGTTCTTCGAGTCCAAAAACAGGCATTGAGTTTTCCTGTCTTACATCTCATCTTCTGTCATTCAATAGCAGCAACTATGTAGAGATTTAATCAAGCCAACTTAGGGTAAAATTTAGCTGTCTCAAGAATGGCAATTTCCCTATGTATGTAAAATTTAAAAGGTACTTTCAAGTTCATTATATCCTCACAACACCTTAGAACAGCATCAGGATGAGTGCTATTATTCCCACTCTATAGATTAGAAAATTAAGGGCAGCGACTGGCTGAAGATCACTCAACTGGGAGGTGGCAGTGCAGGGACAACACAGATGTCCCAGCTCCCAGCAACAGTGCTCTTTTTACTAACCATTCTCCAGCCTGTGTTAATATTATAATGTGAAGGGGAGAGGAGAGGAGGCTGCCAGAAGTCTATTCTACATATGAACATGCTTTAAAGGTGGTAGTAATGAGTCCGGGTGTGGGCCAGCATAGTTACTACTACATCCTGGGCTCCTTGACCCACCCCCACACTTGGCTGATGGGAGAACCTGAGGAGAAAGTGTGGTTGGAACAAGGAAGCCTTCCTTTTATACTCTTGTGTTTATGGCCCAAGGCAGGACAAAAAGGACTTCTTCACAAATAAAGGCAAGTATGTTAATTTTGTTCTTAGTAGCTCCAAGAGAGTTTAAGGTAATCATTAGAAATCCACACCTGCTTCCCTCAAAACCCTTGGATTTGTAAAGCAATGAGCCACCAATCAATCCAGGCAGTACCTCTGCGGGGAAATGAAGACAAACGATGTAGTCAGGACAGCATCTAGTGCCTCTTCAAGCCTCATCTTGTGCAGAAATGAAAGCGTCCCCAGGCTTTGCGGTCCAGAGACCTGAACCAGCCTCAGGGGCCACATCTAAACTTTGGAGTGGTTTTAATGATTACTTCCCTGCAAATCCCACATTCTTTTCATATTGGATGCCACCTGTTCATTTTTATGTTTTTGTACTTGGTTCTCAAGTTTCCACTGATGTCCTTAACAGGAACAGATGTGGATGTGACCTTTGCAGTCTCCTGAGTGGCAAACAGAGCTCCATTCTTATTTTATAGACTGTGAAACCTGATGTAAAAACACCCATGGATGTGCCTCCTGCGCTGACACCTGCTTATAACTCATCCAGGCTATGGGAAGGCCACTGTGTTAGGGAAATTCAAAACTGGGATTTCTGAAATTTTGTTCCTGCACCTATGCCATACTCACTGCCAACAACTTAATTTTCAGTTGTTGTTATTTGGCTTGGAGGGCTATGGATAAGCCTAGGTTACTGAAAATGGACAGTGGACTTCCTGTTTTTGTTAAGGCCCTTTCTTGGCTGACTAGCAAAACTCTTCTCCCAAGTACTTTCTCCTGGGACCCTGGCTTCTCTTTAGAGAGCCTGTTTTCTTTTTCTTAAGTATTAAATTTACTGGAGTAACACTGGTTAATAACATTATGTAATTTTCAGGTGTATAACATAATTCAACATCTGCGTACTCTACTGAGTGCTCACCACCTGAAGTCTAGTTTCCTTCCAATACCATATATTTGTGCTCCCTTCCCCTTCTGGTAACCGCCATTCTGTTATCCACATCTACTGTTTTCTTGATTTAGTAGGAACTGCTATTTCTCAATAGGAAAGCTCTTTCTCCAAGGGACCATTTCTGCCTCAGTAACTCCAATGGAGTAGGGAGAGCCAGACCTTTTTTGCTTCTCGAGACAGAGTTCTTACTACTTGAGACAGAGGAAGCTCTCAGTTCTTTTTCTGAGATCCTGCTGCTCAAGGAGGGAGCTCCGGGGCTTCCGGCAGAGTTCCAGAAGAGGCTGGGTATTTTTAGCATGGCCTTCTTTACTTACCAGCACCTGCCATGATCTGTAACCCAAGGGGCTACTTAAATGCCAGTGAGATGACTGAGGACAAGGCAGTCTGAGCTAATGTCCTAAAATATCACCCAAGGGAGGCTTTTTTTTTTTTTTTTTGCAGGATTCATTTCATTACTAGCTCTGTTCCTTTTCTTGTTCCTCCCCAAACTGTGGAGCTGTTACAGATCCTGGTTGAGATGTGTGACATCTGCCTTGGGAAGTAGTTGGAGAAAACCACTGGATCTGTGTCTCTTGATGCCAGACGGTTTTGTTATGATGATTCTACTCTTGGCTCCCAACTTCAGCCTTCTCCTTCTACAGTTTATGCCAGATGGAAGCAAGAAAATGTCTACATATATTTCCCTGGAGCAAAATTTTCTTTTGCTATCCATGAAAATATGTGAAGATGGGACACAGAGTCCAATGAATGTTCTAGATCAAACGATGGTAATGAGGATGCAAACATCTTTCTCATAGCAGATATAACTCATTTAAACTCATTATCCCCTAAAGATGGTACAAGCTGGAAATAGAAATATGTCCTCAAGAAGCCTGATACATTGTGGAGGACAGATGCATCATGGGTCATAAAAGATAATGAGAATGTCTTAGGATGGCTCTAATCCTGGAGTTTGACATCAGCCCATAGTACCCACTGCATTCCTTGGTGCCACTGTCAGATGTACAATACTGGGCTGATAAATTTTAGGGCTAGCAGAGTGTGGAAGTTCTTAGTGCCTCTGCTGGTTTCTTTGGCTATTCTTAATTCTTACAAATGCCATGGAAGACCTGGTTATGAAGTCAAGAGCTTATATCAAAAGAAAGTGAACCAGAACTTAAATGTTTAAATTTTCACTCAACTAAATGAAAACTGACCCTTCGAAGTGGTCAGTTTTCATTTAGTTGAGTGAAAAACACAAGCAGTGAATCATACATACAGTGATACAATATACTAAAAATTATATGTCTGCTATAATATATATCACATACACATATATATGTATATACACACAAATAAAAAATTTGGAAAGTTGTACATCAATCTGATAATTGAATTCGCTTCCTCTAAGGAGGTCGGAGGGGGACTAGGATTGAATATGGTGGTCAAAAGGGAATATAGCCACATCTTTAAGGTATAATTTGTGTAAGTAGAATATTTTTATGAATTATATAATTAAAGTGTTAACACTCTTGTTCTTCTTCACTGTTATTTAAAGATATATTCCTGAGTTTCTTACAGAAAATTTTGGAGGGCTTATAATTGCCTGAGTCTCTCAGAGGAAGGGAAATCCACTATGGCATATACACTACCCAAAGCCACACAGCAATTAAAAATCAATTAAAAAATAAAGTGGTGTCCTCCTGGGCACCTGTTTTTAGGTACCTATCATTTGTTGGGCATAACACTGGGCACCAGACATTTAACTAGCAACCCAGCATTCTAGCCTTCCATGAGATCCTTTATTTCATTGCTTGAGGCAAACTCAAAATTTCAAGCTACCCCCTGGAACTGCCATTAGTGCTATATTACAAGCCATGCAATAAAATTAGTTCATTACTTTACCATCCTGTGTTTGGACCAGAAGCAACATGTCCCCAGCTTGATTACTTATCAGATTTGCCACACCTGGTTCCTGATGGCTAATGGTTATTAACAGAACACCAACCTACCTTCAGAAGATAAAGATTTGACTCATGGCAAAGTCAAAATAATGTGCGACAAGAGTTTAAGGAAACAGAGGCTCTAAGTGTGGAGCTCAAAAATACTTTCGGAAAAAATAATAAAAGAACGTAGCAAAATATTGACTATAATTTCTTAGATGATGGAATTATGAGAAATTTCTGAAATACTTTATGTACTTTCCATATTTTTACTTTTAACATAATAATTCAATACATGTTCAAAAACTCCTTTAACTATCAGCAACAATGTAAATATGAGGCCTCTCAAGGGACCATTTTGAAAGGGACAGGCTTATGATTCTGAATTACCTGTTAGGTTACTTGTCATATTCTGCACATTCCATATTTCACAATCATAGGCTATTTGTATACTTGTCTTAATGCCTCTCCTAGCACAAAAAAAATCCTTGAGTACTACCCCTCTGCCACTAGCACTGAACTTAGGACTTCCACTGAGTAGTAAAACAGATAATAACAGCAGAGGACTCTCACTAGACTAGGCTCGAACAAGGCTAAGGCTAGGACTTGAACCCAATTCAGACAGGCATCGAGTTCACCTTCTTGGCCACTAGACTATATCAGCCCTCGCAGTGCTTGATGGGAGTAGACCCACAACACAGGTTTATTGAGTAAACAGATGTTTCATGTGTGCATTAAAAATTAGTTGTAATATCTTATAATTACATGTCATTGGTAGCAATAGGAAAGCCAGCAGCCAGTACCTTCTCAGCTAAGAGAAGAAAGCCAAAGTCACTCTAGCCTGTTTTCACCTCTGCTCTTTGTCCGCCAGCCTTGAAGTCTGAACAAGGACGGTAAGCTACCGGTTGGGAATGACGTGCTTCCCCCAGGTGTGAACTCAGCAGGGAAGCTCTTACTCATGTCCCTCTCTCCTCTGGAGAAGCTGGTATGGCTTGCGACTTCTCAGGCATCAGTCAAATTCCTCCAAGGCACGAGTGAGTGCTGGCAATTGTTCTCTGATTCCTGGGTTCCTCCATTATAGGGAAGCCAGTGTGGATTTGCCCCTCAGTGTCATTTCTTTTTCGTGCTTGCCAAGTTGGGGGGCTTGGGTGCCTTAGTATTGCCAGAGACAAACAGAAGCCTGAGAAGTCACAGCCCAATCACTGAGCACACCTGATCCAGTGTGAGGCCAGGCTGTATTCCAGCCATCCTGTCCAACACAACAGTTGAGTGGGTCCAGTTTCAGAAGTCAATACCAGGATGTAGATTGCCTTGTTTGCGGGGGAAATGCCTTCTTGGGATATGGAATCACCCAGGCTAGAGTCTGAATTGGGATGAAGGCCCTTAATCTCTCCCTGCTTCAGTTTCTACTTCTGCAAACTAGAGACAAGAATACCAATGTCATAAAATTGTTAGGAGGATTAAGTGTGATAACAGAAACACTGTGTCTGTCACTTCCCCTCCAACATTTCACATTTGGGGAAATGATCAGCAGATTATCTCCTATTTACCCCTTGAAACAAACAAGCTCACTTTTCTTGCTACCAGATATGTCTTCTGTATAATCCACTGATGAATAAAACTGAACCATTCTTGTCTTATATTTCACAAAGAGGAATCAAGGATACACATTTCTGTTTGTACCTTTCTGGGGAGTTGAAAAGTGCTTATTTTAAAAACATAGGCTTTAAAATTAGACCAACCGATTTTGCCATTTATTAGTTCTGTGACATTAGCCAAGTCACTAAACCTCTCTGTATCTCAGTTTCCTCGTCTGAGAAATGAGGATAAATAATAATACCCACTTCGCCAGGTTGTTCTGCTACTTAAGCTATTTAATGACTAAGCCACAGTACCAGCCATATAGAAAGTTTCAATAATTATTACCTTTATAATTATTATAAATTTATCAAAAGGTCCAAAGCACATGAACAGGTGTACACATGTTTGTGTGTTTGTGAGTCTGTGTTTAAAACATGAACCTAACACATTATTATCGCACCATTTGGATTGTTTTCTTTGCAATGAGCTCTTCTCTACTCTAAACCCTACTCAGAACAAGGCTGCTCTCCTGCGACTTGGCCCCCTGATTCCTTTTCTCTTCCAGGCCAGTTTGATTATATATTTTAATTAGATATCTCTTGCATGAAAATGCTAAGTAGGTGGGACCTTGAAGCCCTGCCAGAACTGTATCATGTGGGCTTTGGGGCCAGTCAAGACCTGGATCCCTATTTGTTTTATTTTTAAACTTTTCATTGACATATACCATGCATTCAGATATATACATGTATCATACTCATATGGCTTATGGAATTTTCACAAACTCAACAAACCCATGTGACCAGCACCCAGATTGAGAATCAGAACATTCCAGAAAACCCTGTGCCCCCTTCCACATACTGTTTCCCTAAGGGTAACCACTATTCTGATAGTTTCCTGTTTTTGAAATTTGTATAAATCTGGTTCCTGATTTTGAACAGCTCACTGCATATTTCTCTCCTAAATCTACACTGTGGTTAGATCTCCACCTGTTTTTGATTATTAATTTAAGTGTCCACAAACTTTTATTCAGCAGCAGCTCCGTGCAAGGCATTATGTTAATTAACTAAAGCAAAAGAAATTCAATGTCTTGGGTGAGTGGTCTTTTTTTTTTGCCATCTTCTTCATGTGAAGCCACCTCCTCAAGCTGTTTCTCTCTAGAATGAGGTCCAAGTTTCCTATACTCTTTTGTCTGGCTCTTACTCTGTATCTTATCCATGAAAGTGAGTCTTTCTGGGTATAGATCCCAACGGAAACACACTAGGGTATTTGATTTCCAACTCCAGAATTTCAGGAGAGAGAATTTAACTGGCCTGGCTTGGTCCACTCTTGGTCATGTCAGCTATAACTAGAGGATTAGGGACACATGATGCTAGTGGGCTGTGTACTCCTTGACCCCTGCCCTGAAAAGAGTGCTGCTGAGGAAGGGGGAGGGGCATGGCTTGAGGTTCTCAGCAAGTACCAGGGTTCACACTGGCCCCATCCACTCTATTTCTTTTTCTTCTCAGACTCCAATCCTTGACTCAAAGTCTAAACTGACTTATTCACCCTCCGAACCAAATTTGAACTGAAGTAATTAGATAATGTGGCTCATGGAGGACTAGGGCCACTGCTTTCCAAACTGCCATTTGAGGGGCATTTCCAGCTCAGAGTTGGATGGCGGCTCTTTCATATGGCTCTGAGAATCAGCTGTGGTTTTATAGAAACACAAACTCTGCAGTTTCTCCCTCTGAAGGAGGGGTGTGTTCCACCACAGCAGAGATCTGGCCCCTGAAAACTAATTTCCTGAACACAGGGACCACCAACTGTTTATGATGATGACTATTATTGCAGAGCGTTGGAATTCCTGTCCAGATTCCAAAAGTCACCCGCGTGAAAGAGTGTTTGCAACGGCATCCCGAATCCTGCATAACCTTGTGGTCAGAGTGAAGAGCGCAATGCTGGGTCTACAGTCTCAGCTCTGCTTATATCATGTGGGACACAGTGGTATGGGACTGTGCTCAGTTTGCTTTACATCCGGGAGTCCATTTAATCCTCACTGCAAATCCAAGAGAGACACTATTACTACTCATTTTTATGAATGTACAAACTGAGGCAGAACAGGGTTAAGTATAACACAAATAAAGCCCGTGATCATTTATAAAGTGCTTTCCTCCTTATTTACACCTCAAGAAACCCCATTTTACAGATGAGCTTATGGCTCAGTTTCCTGATTTTGCACAGGTCATAAGTGGCAGGGGCTGGACATAACTCAAAACTCTGACTCCAGTCCCCTAAGGCAAATCACAAATAATTGTAATAAGAAGCAGATGGTGAAAAATGCTTTTAGACCAGCGGTCCCCAACCTTTCTGGAACCAAGGACCAGTGCTCCTATGAGAATCTAATGCCTGATGATCTGAGGTGGAGCTGAGGCAGTGATGCTAATGCTGGGGAGCGGCTGCAAACACAGATGAAGCTTTGGGTGAAGCTGGGGGAAGAGGTCGGGATGAAGATTCAGGACCAGGTCTATGAAGGGAATCAGGTGCCAGGGCATCCTTGGCACCCAGGGTGGGTTGCTCCGCGGAGGAGAGTACTGATCCTAAGGGGCCAGAGGGGCTGAACCCTTACCCCAGAGTCCCTTGAGACACTGTGGAACCCACCTTCATGTCTTTCTGCTTTTCTGAACCAGAGGAGAAGCTTTGCTTACTCCTCTGCCGCTTACCTCCTGCTGTGCTGCCCGGTTCCTAAAAGGCCACAGACTGGTACTGGTCTGCGGCCCGTGGCCTAGGGGTTGGAGTCCCCTACTTTAGACAATCCAGGTGAAATCTTGTGGTGTTTCAGAGACTGGTGAGCTTATATACAGATGAAAGGATTGAGGAAGGATTGGAGGAGGAGGTAATATTTAGATCTAGTT
>NW_011888866.1:2108340-2120639 GCF_000151845.1 Pteropus vampyrus
ATGCTTTGCCCTAGGGGATGGGGTAGAGGGCTGGTGATGAGCAGCTTTTTTGTATGAGTCCAGTAGTAAGAGGAAAAGCATCTGGGCTTTTTTGAGAAGGCCCAGACCCAGTTAGATTGATCTAGGAAGCCTTGATTAATCTAGAGGAGAAGGGATCTGGGGCTTAGCACTTGGGTGGGGGAGAAGATGGGAGACCTTCATTCTGGAGGGTGGCAAGACCCAGGGTGGGATGGCTGCCTGCATGCTTAAGGACCATGGCACAAACACCACACCTATGGAGTTTTGGCTTCTGTCCTGTGGCTGAACCTGGCATGGTGGTCATGGATATGTTTGTGGAGCAGTCCACATTTGAATGCACCCCACAAGCCTGGACTAGGCATTGCAACAGCTACTGTGGTGGACCACAATTAGAGGAGTTGCCTCTATTTTTTCATGCATCATGAAAGCCCCAGGAAGAGGGCAAGAAAGCCACAAAAAATGACTGAGCTTGTTTTGCGAGGAACTGGAGCCCAATTTGATTTAGTTCAGAAATATTTCCAATAGCAACAATTCTTACAGCTCAAAGATTCATGCTAATTTGGCTAACAATGGTGAATGTTGTATAGAGAAATTGCTATAGAAAAACTCTCCCAGGACTTGAACATTGTGCGTGCAGTCTGCATAATCTTTGGGTGATAAACTTTTTTTTTTTTGGAGAATTCACTTGGGACAAATACCTGGAAAATTTGTCTCTTCGATATGTTTAAATAACTAGGAGATGATACAGAACCACTATAGGTAGTCTCTACAGTGTTAGGAGGGAATTTGGATTTGAGCTTGTCATTCACATTGTGTTATACTTTTGTGGTTAGAGTATCAGCTTTAAGAGAAGGCAAGGATATTTTGGGAAGCAAGGGCCTTATTTTGGTGTAAACTGTATTTTGTTTCCATTTACTTATCCCCAGAGCTCCTGTGCTAAGTCCATTTTTTCAACAAAGTTTCCTGCCTTGACTCGCTATTGAAATTTCACAATTTGGTGTCATCAGTAGATTTTCCTTATTACTTGTTTTAAGGACATTCTTTATTTCCCCAAAAGCCCAGGATCCAAAAAAGGGAAAACTATGAAGGTATGGTTAAGGAGAGACAACTTCCCCTGAGATTTTGATATAGAAGGATCGTGGTACAGCACCCTTATCCCAAATCGAGGTGAATTCAGACTTAGGAGTCAGAAATCTTGAAAGTGAGTCTAGTAGGAGCTTATCAGTGGAGAGGTGCCTGGTGAAGAGGGTAGAAGTGCTGGCTGAAATGGAAGGGCATTCTTTAGGGCAGAAGTTCAAAGATGCCTTGACAGGTTGAGGATGAAGAATTATAGCGGCGAAGAGATCAAACTGAAACCAAGGGGCTCATAGCAGTTAAATCCAAAAGGTGACTAAGGTAGAAGAGAAAGAGCAGAAAAGCAAGGGTGAAGCTGGGGGAAGAGGTCAGGATGAAGATTCAGGACCAGGTCTGTGAAGGGAATCAGGTGTTAGGGCATCCTTGGCACCCAGAGCTGGGTTGCTCCGCAGAGGAGAGTACTGATCCTAAGGGGCCAGAGGGGCTGAACCCTTACCCCAGAGTCCCTTGAGACACTGTGGAACCCACGTTCATGTCTTTCTGCTTTTCTGAACCATCTTGCTGTCTAGAATCCACTATGACTGACTGAATCTGTCCATCCCAAAGTGGCCAGGGACAGGGAAGCACAGAGGAACCACAAGAGTCTATTTGTTCACCAACCATTAACAATAACAATAGAACAGTTTTGATGGAAGATCAGAGATTGACATAAGCCAGCATTTCAATACATGGTTTGGTTTATGCCTCCTCGCCTCCCTCTACTCTGGGGAAAGAGATCTAACAGTACACACCAGCCGGAGCCCTTTCCTAAGTTACAAATGGTTCTGATTTCTGCCCACTCCTCCCTCTCTTTCACTGGAAGGGGGCCTTTTTATCTGTCTCCTCTGAACTCTGCAATGTGTTTTGGGCTCCAGGATCAAGCTAGATCTTAGAAGAAATGGCAGAAACTTGGAGCTGCAGTTCTGTAGACACTCACTGAGTCAGCCTGGCAGCTGGTCCTTCTGCGGCCTTGCTGCACTCCCTAGCTCCACCGGGGTCTGAGCTCCAGGTGTGGGCTTCTGACTTGCTTACCATTTCCATCTTGATTCCCTAATCCTCCAAGATCAGGTTCCTCTATCTTGCCCCCTCCATGCCCCACATCACAGTCATCTCTTGGTCTGAAGTCTTGTCCTTGAGTCTCAATATCTGTCCTTTGCCCTTCCCTCAAATTATACTTGTTCAGCACTTCCTACTCTTCAACCCAGACACACCCCCCCGCCCTGCCCCGCGACAGGATCTGCTTGAACATCATGCTCTAAATCATCATTGGGACGTCCACTGGTTAACTCTGACGTTTCCTTAGGCCAGCCTACGGAGCACCTGTTAATGAGGCTATCCTCAACCACCTGTCCTGCCTCGATGGGTGTCTCTGTGTCTTGGCCAACCTCCTGTGATCTGTCCCCTGCCCTCTTAGCCATAGCTGTGCTCAGGGGTTGCAAAATTGTTAATCCAACAAGTAATTCTTTGTGGAGTACCAACTATATGGTTGCTGCTATGGGAGCAAGTTTCCTCAAGTAAGTGATGCAAGACCAAATGTGGAATTATCCTCACTTACCCTTTTGGAAGAATTATTTAACTATTATATTAGTTATCTAGTGCTGCAAAACAAATTACCTCAAAATTTAGTGGATGAAAACAAAAATAAATATCTCACATTTTCTATGGGTCAGGTTTAGCTGGGCAACTGTGGCTTGGGGCTTCTAATGAGGTTGTAGTCAAGATGTCAGCTGGACTACAGTTATCTGAAGGTTTGTTTGTGCTGGAAGATTTACTTACAAAGTAATACAATTTGGTGCTAGGTGCTGAGAGAACACCGCATTTCTCCCCACAAACCTCTACATGGCTTTGTAAGTGTCCCCCGTGACATGGTGGCTGGCTTCCTTTAAAGCAAGTAATCTGAGAGACCAAGGATGAAACAGCAATGTCTTTTATGAACTAAGCTTAGAAGTCACACAGGTCAGATTCAGTGTGGCAGGGACAACATAAGGGCATAGATAATAGGGAGTGAGGATTATTGGGCACTGTCTTGAAGACTTTCACCATACCAAAGAACCATTCAGCTTAAAGGCCAGGAAGAAAATCATTTTTGTTAATTGAAAGGATAATATTTGTTTAATGCTTTATCTCCAGTGTTGGATCAATGCCTAGCATATAGTAGGTACTCAATAAACACTGAATGCCTGATAAAAGTGAATGTGCAATTGAGTGAACAATACACATTACTTTCAGGAAGTACTTTTTAGTTTACAAAGTACTTTTCCAGATTTTATACAATTTGATCTTCACCACTGTGAGGTAGATAGGGCTAGTATTATTAACACCATTTTATAGAAGTATAAATAGGATTATTAATAGTGCTTTATTTCAGGTATTTAAAGCACTGCCCAAAGTCACTTAGCCCAGAATCTGATGCTCCTTCCTCCATGGTCTATTCAGATCACATGATCATGTTGTGACCCCAGTTCACTGGGCTTTGTCCATGCTCACTGGCTGTGAGGTGGGTATCTTGAAGTGACGGTGAAATGCCCCTTGGGAGCCTTGGCCAACACCTTTTGGTTTACAGGGCAGATTTACTGTGAAGCTAGTGACACGTAAGGCCTCTCACTTGCACGGGCCCTTCTGAAGTAATTCTAAACATTTTGGCAAGAGAAAGCCACTTACCTGTGACTTCATTAAACAACCCCTGCTGTTTAACATTCACAGTCACTCAGGATGATGCAGCTGCAAGCAGTCTGTAAAAACATCAATCGGTTCTCAGAATATGGTGTCATGTCCACCATGACACCAGAATATGGTGTCATGTCCACCTGATTTCCTGAATCTCACAGGAGAAATCTCTGTTCCATGATACTTGAAGTTGTTGACATTTTCAGTGTATTCTAATAGTTACATTTTTTCTTTTCAGATTAGTCTCATAGGTGGAATATTTTAAATATAGATACTAACTTGGATTTTTCCTCAAAGTTACTTTAGCTAAATAACTGAGAGAATTCAAATAAAAAATTAAGATTATGAAATCAATGAAATGGACATAAATTATTCTGATAACAAGAAACACACTGTAACAAGAGAACTTTTAGTGTCCAAAGCAGTAATTCATTTTGAAGATAAGTAATAAATAAGGTCTCAGACTATTGATAATCCCATCTCTACAGAGGGGCTCATCTGAGTGGGAGAGGCTGCCCCCAGAAAATATGTCCCCTTCTTAGCCCAAGGTCTGTTGGGTGCAGCTTCTAACTGTCTTGGCCAGGCAGGGGACCCCAGTGAGCTTGGGCTTCTTTCTGTTGCAGGCTCACGACCACTCAGCTCCTCCTATGACCTATGTGACCCAGCCTCTAATGAGCCAGTTGGGAATTCTTAGGCATGAACCAATAAAAAGGAACCCAGAAGGAAAATTCTGTATTTATTTAAAAAAAAAAACAACAACAACAACAAAAAAAACTTGCTCTCCCTGATTCCTCTGTCCTTTTTCAGTTTCAGAAGAATCTTTGTCTCTGAATTAGTCCAGCTGAAGTTATTTTTCTTACCATCTGTAAGGGGGATTTTCCATTTTTTCCAACAGGAAAATAACCCTTGGGCCAAAGGAACTGTGAAAATGTTTAGTCTCCAGAAAGGCATGCAGACTGTCAGGGCAGCAGAATCCCTGAAACTCATCTTTGGAGAGTGCCATTGTGTCATTTGATCTCTCTTGCTTTTCCTCTGTATACCCAGCATCAAATTTTTGGCCCCCACAATTTACAATTCCTGTTCTTTGGGGTGTCATGGAGAGATTTATTGGGGTTGGGTGGGAGTGCTGCTGGAATGCCACACAATTATCCAGACAGGTGGTATGGATGGTGAATGGATGCTGGGCTTGGACCCTGGAGAGTTGGCTCTAGTTTCAGTTTTCTCACGAGGTGATCATGGGCAAGTCATTTCCTCTCTTCATGCGTCAGTTTCCCCAATTATAAAAAGAGTGTGATGAATTGGATGATCTCCTTTCTGGGTTTAATGATTTACATTACCCTTAAAGAGGGCGAGCTGAGGACAAGATCAAAGTAGTTTATATAATGATTTCCATAAAATTTATTTCCATAAAGTGATAAAGAAGGCCATTCTCTGCATATTCCTGGAGGGAGGGGAGAGGCCTTCTTTTTAAAGCATATTTTCACTTTAATGAATTGTATCACGCCGGGCCAATGGATGTCAAAGAATACTTATTGGGGAAGAAGTAGAGGTTGTGATCATTAAAACTAAGTTGACAAGGACCTGGCTAAGGAGGACAGGTCCTCCTAAAACTGTCAGCTGAGGCAGACCAGGAAGCAAGGTGAATAGTTAGGTACCAGGAAACTGTCAGAAGGCAGAGGTCAAAGCAAGACGGAGTGAGGCATTGAGCAGTATACAGAGCAGCAGCTGAAACTGCTTGTAACTGAGGCCCCTCTGATCCCAGCCAGGAAGACTTTCACATGCCTCCTGCTGAGCCAGGTGCTGCTGCTGAGGCTCCACACCTGGCCAATCCACTGTCTGCCCAGGAAGGGTCATGGGGGGGATAAGTGAGTGTGGCTGGAGTGAGGAGTGAGCCTGCTAATGTTTTTGTATGAATGAATTCTATGCAAATAAATATGCAAAACAACCTATGTAAATGAAAAGACAAAATCAAAATTATAATAAATTCATATCCACTTTAAGAATCAATAAGATTTAGATAAAAATTATTTACTCTTTTAAAAATATAATTAAATCTTTAAAAATATTTTTAGAAAAACAAAACTATGTACAATTCCAGCTTTCAGTATCTGCTTGTGGTCAACATAAATCATTAACAGCGTGCTTCCTGTATGTTATGGATAGGCCTGCAAATATACAAGCTAAAGGTATTATGATTTGTTTACTATTGTAAAATATTCCCTAGCCATCATATGTAACTGTTGTGAATACTGCCTTCATTTTTGAGTGCCTCCAGAACCAGACATTAGAACATGAAAGAAATAGACATTCAGTTCTAGGAGAAGATACTTCATTTTGCATGAATCCGTTGCCTTCATATCTGAGAGGAAGAATATCATAGGTTCATTAATTTGCCTCTACTCTTTTCTAAATGTGTCTGCTGCTCAAATCCTGCCCACCCTCTGAAGGAAAGAGTCCACCTCCAATGCTGGCAGCAGCACGACCTACAAACCTTCATGGCATTTGGACACAGTTTCCTTTTGATTCATAAACACAAGGCAAGAGCTATGGAGAAGTGTTTCCCTGGGAATGATGTTACTCATGAGTGGATGGTTAGGGTCATGGGCTGTGCTGTGTCCATGCGGAGCTCTGGATCCCCAGCGACAGAAGCACTCTCGCGTGCTTTCATATGTTAACTTATTTTGTGTTAGTGATATGTGATACCTAGTAAAGCAAGTGCTCAGAGAAGGGGCGCCTTTTGCCTGGGTCTTGCCCAGATGATGGACGACTCAGTCTGTTGATGCCAGTGTGGATGCAGGATGGCTAAAGATTTCAAAGTAGAAAAGAAGTTGAACCATAGATATAGCAAATTCTATATTTTGAGTGTTCCTTTGTGCAGCTTTTCCTAATCTCTCTTCCTCCCTTATAGACAGAATTAATCACCATGCTTTGAACCACTCCTATACATATTTTTATTATTACGAACATCACATTGTCATATATAATTTAAAAACTATGTTAATATTTATTTCCCTGGCTAGGCTGAAAACTTGAGAGTCAATTTGGTGTCTTAATTGTCCTATGTTTCCTGCATGTAGCATAGGGACTGATGCATCATAGTCACGAGGGCAGAAATAGACTGTGAGTATTAAGAGCCTGTGCTTTGGAGCCAGACACTCCTGAATTTGAATCCTGGTCTCACCACTTCCTAGTTGGGTGACTTTGGAAGTTTCTCAAAACGTCTAAGCCTCAGTTCACTCACCTGGAAATGAGGATAGTGACATCCCCCTCTCCCTCTCATATGGTTGTTCTGTGGCTTCCTTATGATAGTATTTGTGAAGTGTTTAGCACAATGTTAGCTGTTGTAGTTATTCTGTTATTAATCACACATCAGATACCCAGACTGAAGCATCTCTTTGTCCTGCCTCACAGCATTGACATGCAAATAAATCAGGGACTACACACCAAGGCACTTGCAAGGATATTGCAAGGAGGCGTTATCATTAGGTCCGTTTCTAAACTTAAAAGGAGCACTGAGTGTGTGGAAGGTCTGCACATCTTTGAGCTAACTGGGAAGGAGGAAGGATGGATTAAGGAATCCATTTAAACTAAAAGTCCTGGAACAAATGAAATGGTGATCTTCAGTTGTCATACTCCTAGAAGGTGACTGATCTCCGGCAAACATTTCTTGTACTAATGGGGTGATGGTGATGGCTCTGTCTTAGAAGCAGCTCTCATCAAAAGCTGAGAAGCTGCAGATGGGGTGTAACCTGAGACTTCACCCCAGCCTGAAATCTCAGCTGAGATAGCACCAGCTTTCTGAGCAGTAGACTTGCTGGGGCTTAGCTCTGCTTCTGGGATGGCTGTGTCCTGCCTCTGCAATCTAGAAAAATGCACAGGCTGTCGTGGGCTGGTGTGTTCCTATTTGTTAGCAGACTTTCTTTATCATCTTGGCTCTGAGAGGCACCTCTATTTTCCATTGTCCCACTGACCTCAATATTTGCTACTCTGGGAGGCAGGGTCTGCAGCCTGTGTTCTATGCCATCAGTGCAGCAGCCATTTGACAAACATCCATAAGCTCTGATTCCTCTTCAGGCACTGGGCCAGGTGTTTTGGGACAGGAAGAGTGTAAGAAGGCTCTTTACTCTGGCAGCTTACACTCTTGTTGGGAAAAAATATGGATGCTACTCAGCTGTAAATATAATAAATGTATTTCTTAAGTATCAAATTAACGTTTTAGAGGGCAAAGGAGGGCCCATAGAATTGACTGGGATGTTTAAGGACGGTGTCTCAGAACAAGTGAGGGTTCTTGCTACATTAGGATGATCCTTTGATCACATAATTCCCATTTATCTGCAGTGATCACATGAGTGTAGGTGCCACCACCCAACTGCCAGGATTTGGGGTGGGGGTGAGCATGAGGTTGGAGGAGGGGTGTCAGACTCTTGCACAGACTGGGATGAGAGTGTAATTCTTAGAGCAGCTTGGAATGAGGTTTGCAAATCACATCTCAAGAATACAGAGCTCCTGCTGGAGTGAGACGGAAGCCACTTGTCAACAACCAGCACTGACTTAGCAGCTAAGTAAGTGAGCCACCTTGAAATCACATCTTTCTGCTCTAGTTAAGCCTTTAGGCGACTACAGCCCCAGCCAACATCTTGACCTCATAAAAGATCCCAAGCCAGAACCACCAATCTAAGCCACCACTAAATTCCTGATTCACAGAAATTATTAGAGATAATAGTTGTTTATTGTTTTAAGGCACCAAGTGTCGGGGTGATTTGTTATATAGCAATAGATAATTAATGCAGGAGGGTAGACAGCTATTGGCTCATGTGTCAGGATTGTCAGACTCCCCTTGACATTTCTACTTTCTATCCTGTTGGAAAGTCCTTCTTCTTGAAAAAGAGCAAGAGAGGAGTTACAGTGCCTCTCTGTCCCCTGTAGAGCTGGAATAGAGACTAGACTACCAATGCTGTCTCTTTAGCTCTCAGCTATGTTAGCCAATAATGTTTTGACTGTTTCTACCACAAGTCAGCACACTTTTCCTTAGAAGGCCAGAGAATAAGCATTTTAGGCTTTGCAGGCCACATACAATATCTGTACAACTACTCAACTCTGCCCTTGTAGCATGAAATCATCATTAGATAATATGCAAATAAATGAGCTTGGCTGAGTTCTAATCAAATTTTATTTATAAAAGTAGGTGAATGATTCATGGGCCATAGTGAGCTAATCAATGGTTTATACAAAGGGAAAACCCAATATAGGAAGGTCTGTGGCCAGATGGCTCAGAGGGCCAGAGGACACTTTCTATAGAGGAGAGGCTGTTCCTGAACTGCCTTACCCTGGGCCCCACATTGCCTTACCCTTGCCCCAGGAGGCTAAGATATTTAGCACCTCTTGCAAATACAACTACTCATAAAGAATAGATAAAGGAGCTCCAGGTTTGCTGATAGCCTAGGCACCCATCAGTGATATTACTGAGGAAATGGCCACACTTGCTTGAAGGTCCTCCTCGGCCCCGAGAAGGACTATGTGCCAGGCACTGTTCCAGTGGTTATTGCCTTTACCCATGTTACCTACTTTTTTCTCACCTCCAATTATCGTTGTGTAGCAAATTACTCCGAAACTCAACAGCTCACTCACAAAACTGGCTAGTCAGTTCCTCTCCACACGAATCTCTCCATGAGGCTGCTTGAGTGTTGTCAGAACATGGCGACTGGCTTTTCCTGCAGCTATCTATCCAGGAGACCAAGGAACGAGCTGCAATGCTTCTGAGACCTACCTCTGGAAGTCACATATCATCATATCTACTGTAGTCTACTGTTCACATAGGTTGGCACTGATTCAATGTGGGAAGGACTATACAAGAGCAATACCAGGAGACGGACCACTGAAGCCATCTTGGAGGCTGCATAGAATGAGTGGGTCCTGAGGTTAGCGTCACACTGAGAATAGTCCTTATGAAAGCCCACTGACTTAAGTTTGGCTGTCGTGTGAGGAGAAGTAAATGGAAGGGACTCTATCTCTTCTTGGCTCAAATCTATATAGGTGACTTGTTTTTTTCAGGCCCTCAGTCTTGAGGGCTTCCAGGCTTAGGGACCTGGGTTTTAGCTACATTTTTTTTTCATTCAATACATCTTTTTTTTTTTTTTTTAATTAGTAGTTTCAAGTGTATATAGTACATTGGCTAAACATTTATATAGTTTATAAAACGATCTTCCTAATTGTTCTTTCTCTCCTCTGGCTCTCCACCTAGCCATTACATTAATGCTGACTGCATTCCTATGCTGTTTTAGCTACAATTTGACCACAAATTTTCATTAGTAGAGTTCCAATCCCACCATCCTTGATGCTCTGCCATTCTGAGGAGTCTTCAGTAAATGTTTGTCATTCCGCTTTGGCTTCCCAACACCCGAACACCTTCTGAGAGGAATTTCTCATTGCGTGGGACTTGGTGGGAGCAAGTTCCTGCCTGGTTCATTTGTCTTTCTGTCAATATTCAATTTACCTTATGTCTCGCCAATAAACCCCTTTGTTGTTTAAATTAGCTATTCGGTTTGTGTTGCTTACAACCAGGAACCCCAGGTGGTCCTGCATCTGTAGTAGTTACACTCAGAGGAAGCTCATTTGGTGTTAAAGCCACTACATCTATGGTTGTGGAAACAGTTGTCAAAGTAGAACAGACTTCAGAGTCAGACAGACCTAGGTTTGAATCCCAGCTCTTCCGCTTTAATGCAACAAGTTGCTTCACTTGTAAAAGGAGGAAAGCTTGCAAGATTGCTGTGAGGATTAGCACATAGCACTGTAGGAGCTTAATGACTGCTCTTATATAACAAATGATCACAGTGATGATGACAATGATGGACAAGTGCAGTGTTTCCTCCTTACTTTTCTCAGGATTTCTTGAAGAGACAAAATTACTCCCATCTTATGACAAGGCTTTTGAACCACCTCGAATGGCCTGGACTCTCAGTGATAATTGCTCTTTAGAATTCTCAAAGCTGGCCACACTTGTGGAAGAGCTGAACAGACTCTTCCAATAAAGAACTTGCTACAAATCTCCCCGGGACTAATCTAGAACATGATTAAGAGACACTCTCATGCGATGCTTTGCAAATGGAACTCTTTGTGGCCTACCCTGAGGGCCCTGAGCATCCAAGAGGGACATGCGACTTTAAGCCCCACTGTGGTCCTTGCAATCTGGTCCCAGGTCAGCCAGACCTTTGGCCTTGGCCCCTTGCTTGAAATAGCCTCCTGGCTGCTAGAGACACATACTAGGTGGAAAGCCACACTCTGAGATGCTCTGTTCCAGCAGGAGCTTTGTTTTCTCCCATCCCTTTTTTGAGCCAGAGGAAGCTGTTCCACGTTTTCATCTTGTCTAACATGGCTGCCAAGTCAGTGTTGGCTGTTGACAGATGGCTTCAGTCCCCATGTGGGCTTCTCCATAGGTTGCTGGTCCCCGGAAAGAAAGTACACCATCATTTCCGTAACCTACTGGCTACCCAGTGGGTGGGCAGGGACTACACACGGGGTAAATACTTAGAGGCAAGAATCATTGCAGGCCCTTTTAGAGGCTGGATACCACATATCTCACTGCAAATAAGGGCCCTCATGAATGCCAGAAAGTGTCCTTTGTATAGAGAAAGAGATGGATGCTCTTATTGGTCTTTGTATGGTGGGATGGACAAAACTGTGGGGTGGCAGTCAGTACAACTGGGTGTCAGTCCTGGCTCTGCTGCTGATGTCCTGAGTGTCCATGAATGAGTCACCTCCTCTGTTGAGCTGTAGTTTTCTTAACCATGAATAAGAAGGGCTTTTGAACTCGGGCCAGTGTGGCATAGGGGTCCAGTCCCTACCAATAAAGTACTTCCTGTATCTCTAGGGACTTCAATATCCTCACTTGTGAAGGTGAGGATAAGAATACCATCTCCCTCTTAATCTTGATATGAGGAATAAATGAACTAGAACATGTAGTATTCTTAGCACACATGGAAGGGGCTCAGTAAATGTTAGCTGTCATTATTAGCAGCAGAAGTAGTGATCTCACCTTGAACTTTAAGATCTATGATTCCATGATCTACCCTGAGCCTTGATAACAAGGGGCTCTGTACCCTCCCTCCTCCTTTATCAGTTCAGACTCCTCCCGATTCCCTTTGGGGCTGGCTCTGGGCGGCTGTGCTCAGGCTTCTGGGGTAGACTGGGGATATCTGTTTCCTTTTTCAGCATCTGGTGGTCAAGGCAATTGCACACCTGTTATAGCTGGCTGACATTAGAAACTAAGCAACCAGAATAGTCTCAAGCTTAGAGCTGGGGCCAATGCTTGTGACAACCTCGAAGTATGTGATCACAGGATGACAGAAATGGAATGGACCTCAGACCTCATCTAGTTCCTAATCTGCGCCCCCTCCAGCCTGTGGGTCCACCGTCCCTCCTCATGAGACCTGTTTGAGCAGTTATCTGAAGACCCACCATCCACCACTTGAGGTCCATGGAAGCAGCCCTTAAATGACTACCAG
>NW_011888866.1:2121539-2138858 GCF_000151845.1 Pteropus vampyrus
TACCCTTCTGGCAGTAATTCTTGGCCCTAGTACAGAGCCCTTGTGTTTGTGACACTTCCGAAGACACATGGTTTTGTTTGAACACTTGGGTGGTCACATACGATGTAGGGCAGGCAGCAGGGTAGGGATTTATACTTTTATGGATGAGGTACAAAGAGGTTAAGTGTTTTTTCCAGGGTTGTTCCAAGCCGAGCCTCAAACCCATGTCTCCCAGCCCCGAGTCTACCTTCTTGAAGGCAGCCCTTCTAGAATAGGTTGGGTTGTAGATACTTGGAGATGGAGGTGTGAGAGGGGACTGGGTACCCCAGCAGAGGGGAGAGTGTTCCCTAGCGATAATAGGGACAGGAAAAGTGGTGGTTCAGAGGAAGTGGGACTGTGGTGTTTCTCACAGGCCCCATAGAGGCTGAGAAATCCACTTGGAGGCCTTTTTGCTGAGGTGCACTGGATGTGAAGTGCAAAACCAGATGCTGTTGGTGATGCACACGGTCTGAAATAGAATTCCTCCTTCTTCCCAGCCTTCTGCAAATCCCATTTCTTTCCTCACTGGGGCTCAGACCGGCTGAGGGTCCTGCATCGCTCTGCACATCAAAGACACTACCACGTTTCCAGGCATAATTCTGAGGCTTTTAACCAGCCTCCAACAATAAAATTGCTTTTAAATAAAAACCAAGACTCAATATTCGGCAGAAAAGGGATTAACAGGATCAGTTGGGGATGACATCATGCTATTTTTGTTGGCACTTTTCCAGATCAAGTGTAAGGAGTCTGGGCGTGGAGGGAGCTTATATACATATACATTTTCTTTTCAACCGACTTGGCCTCTCTGAGTCTAGGTCTGGAAAATCTGGGGAGCTGGTGGGGAGCTGGCACCGCTGGGGTGACCTTCTAGCACGGTCAGGGCATCTGCTGGCTTGAGGGGGTGAATACACTGGGCCTGCAAGGGTAGAGCAGAGACTGAGATGGGTGTTCTGCTGAGTCATTCTCCTGGGGACTAGGGCAACAGGAAAGAAAAGGCCTTATTTGGTGATCAGGCCCTGAACTTAGAGAAAGGTGCCCTACAAAGTGGGCAAACATCCTGGTACAACCAGCAATGGGCACAGATTGACCTAGAGAACCAGGGCCTGGCTCATTCGCACACAGACCTCTGGGAGAGATGGCCACTAGAGAACACCCAGCATGACAGCAGTGAGGGCCTTAGAGGACATCTACTCTAGTGTTTCGCAAACTTTTTTTTTTTTTTTTAATTAAGGAATTCTTGTTTAAAGTGAGATACTAAAGGTATCCCACTGCATACAGAAGACTGAGGAAGAGGAGCTACAAGGTTTGGAGCTTCTTGGCTGGGCCTCGCTGGCTGCCTTGGAATCTAACACTAAAAATACACACTGAAAATCTCGGATCATTCATTCAGTGAACACTTATTAAGTGCCTTCTCCATGCCTGGCACTTTTCCAGGTGTAGAGGGTACATTGGTAAGTTAAACCAGGCACAATTGCCCCCTCCCTCAAGGGGCTTACGTTTTAGTGTGGGAGATAGACATTATTAAATAATGACACAAATAAATGTTAACTCCCTCCTCCCCCAACATGTAAGAAGAAACTAATTTGTGTAAATGTCACATTCTTACTTGAGCACTCCAGGTTCTGGACTATCAATTTTTCCAACTTTGTCCCCTATGACTCTTCCATCTAACTACTAGCATCATCCAGACTCTTGATGCTTTTCCTCAGGTGTGACTTCTCTTTTCCCTTGGGCTGTCTCATCTCCCTTTTCCTCATTTCTCCCCACCAGTCATTTCCTGAGAAGTCCTGTGACAATCCCATGTGTCTGAAGTCTTCTCAGTTGGAGGTGATCCTGTCAATCTTCCTTAGTCCTTCTGTCTGGTACAGAGAGGAAGGGAGAAGCCAGCATCGGCGAAGGAGCACGGAACCTGGACAGCATCCTCATCCTGGTACTGAGACCTTAGGCAAGTCAGCCAACCTCACAGAGGAGCCCATGAACTCACCTTGGACTTGTTTGATCTCCTCAGGAGTACATAGTTCCTTACCTGAAGGCCAGGGTTAATTCTCTCCTCTGTCTCCTCCCAGTATCAAGTTCAGTGCCTCAAGCTCATTAAGAGCCAAACATGACATTGGTTCATTGACAAGTGCATTTCGTTGAGTGTTCCTGGGCCAGGAGCATCTCTCTCACCTGCTCATTATTGCATCAGGGCTGGTTCCGGCCTGCTGCTTTGAGCTTTCTTCTCATGAGAAAACTGAAGGTATTTCTTCTGGGATCTCATTCACATCTCCAAACATTTATTGATCACCTACTACATATCAGGTAGGGAATGACATTTTCTCTTCCCTTCAAAAAGTGTAAGATCTAGGGGAGGAAGCAGACAAGTGAAACAATATGGACATTATTGTGTGCTAGGTAGAGTCAGGGATGCCACCCAGAATGGGGACCCCTTTCTCCTCATTTCAGAGCAATGTCCTCTAATCTACAGGAGTGAGCAGAAGGTTGGGTTATCCACATGTCTTCTCAGGGCCTCCCCTAGTATTGGGGGTCTGCCGCCTGGAACCCCGAGTCACTGGACACTTGAGAGGCTGCCGTTTCCACTTTTCTCAGGCCATGAGTAGGATAAGTACTCCTTTGCTACCACATCTCATTGGGCTTCCTAAAACAGCCATGCCAGGTTGAATAGGCATAAGCTGAGTTCTCTACTGAAGAGGTCACAGCCACTTTGGAATTATAACATAGAAGAAAAGTCAAGTTTTCTTGGTAATTTGGGCTTTCCCCTGAACTTAAAGGAAAATTCATCACCAACAGGAGTCCCAGTGACATTCTCTTACACCTGACCCTGTTCAACATACCCTGAGCTTCTCTCACACTCGAGCAAGGGTCCAGGTCTTCAAATCTCCATCATCCTCTCCTCTCCAATCTCTCTTATGGTCACTCAAATCCTAGGAACCAGCAGGGACTAAGGAGGGAGAAGTTCTAAGTCCTGCAGTCCATGGGCAATGGTGGATATGAACCTTTCTCTTTAGATTTCTTTTCTACATTAGTGTGAGCTGCATGCATGTGGGTTCTATGATCTAATAGTGCTATAAAATTATGAATATACTCTTCTTCGCCAAACATTAAGTTAATTTTGGGAGACAGTACTGTTCTAGCCACGCAGGAGAAATTTAGCTGTTCAGTGGTGTGCTAGAGGTAGCCCATACTGGCTTGCAACAGTTGATTGATAAATTTTCAGGAACTTTGCAAGCCAGTTGTTAAACATTGCCATTATTAAATAGTAAATTATGTAAATTATGTAAAAATACATTACATTAAAACAAATTTAATAAATACTGAAAATTTATTATTTTCTAATTGTTTTATGACATTTTACTGTTATTTGTGTTCTTGTAGTTTACATTTATTATATTTATATGGTAGAATACAATATGTGTCCTACTGCACATTGCTATCCAACTCCATGTTCAGTGGTATTGTAGCAGCCCGAAGTCAGCCATGATGAGAGTATTTATTCCACAGAAATTGGCAAACACTCTAAGGCAGGGCGTCCCTCCCCCCATGCACAGCTGTTAGATATACCAGTACAAGGCCCGAGCTGGGGAAAGGCCATGTTTCCTCAGTTGGTCCTGTACTCCTCCACCTTTCTTATGTCATTTTGCAAAGCAGTACTTGGTTTCTTGCCTGCTCTGCCTGGGGCCTATTGGAGCTAACAGTTCTTAACGGCAGCTGCCTTAATTACTCAAGGAAAGACTGAGTTATCTCAGGGGATGGGAGAGCTGACAATTCTGGAAATAAGAGGTGTATGTTGAATGCTGGGTGAACACAGGGTCTAAGTCACCCTGGTGGGGTGGAGTTAGGGAAGGTTTTCCAGAGGAAGTGGTGCTTGAACTAAGACAGACTTCACATCCCAGGGGTATGTGGGGCTTGTGGGATGGGGTGCGGGAAGCAGAGGATAAACCTGGTGCCTCTCTTGAGCATTAATTTACTCAATGATAACTAAAAATATTGTTTAAAAGATGAAACACACATGAAAATAATATGTAGAAGAATACAAAATTTAGATACATTTTTAAATTAAAACAAAAGACTGCAAAGAAATTTTTTCCTATGACAGGCTCCTCTAGGCTAGGACCCCAGATCCCAGGAGTATCTACCCATTCTCCTCTGATATTAAAAGTCCTTTGGCAGAAATATGTGAGCAGCCTTGATCTAAAGGTCCTTGGGATATCCACAGGAATGAACTGAACAGAGGCTGGAGAGGAAATGGCTAGGGCATTCTAGAAAGTAGAATTCAGTACAAAAGAGCAAGGACTAAGATCAGATTCCTTAGGTTTGAATCCTTGCTCTGCTACTTATTAGCTGTGTGATCTTGGGTAGGTTACTTAACCGCTCTGTGACTCTGTTTCCCACAGCTATAAACTAAAGATAGTAATGGTGCCTATCTAACAGATTGTTTTGAAGATGAAATTAGATGTGTGTGCAGCACCTGAAGCAATGTTATTGTTTGCCCTTCCCAGTTATTTCCAGCAGAAGGAAGTACATGAGAAAAGCCGAGACCCTGGACAGGCACATTCAAGAAAGGGCGGGCTGCTCCACGTGGTGAGGGCATGGTGTGCACCTGAGGAGAGGCAGGAGAGGTGGCTGAGGAGTTTTCCTAGTTTACCTGCAAGGAGTCCTGCTTCACATCATACTCACTTGCTCTCTCGGTTCTGCCCTGTGCAGCGAGGGGCTGGGCGGCTTGCTGACCTCCAAACCCTTGTGGTGCACACAGCCCACGCTTGATTTCATCTTTTCTCTATCTCTTTTCTCTCTGAATACCCACACAGAACATCCAGATCCCCAAATTTTAATGATGAAATACATTTTAAAATTACTCACCAGCTACCTTATGAACTAGTCTTTCTATCCCTAAAGAAAATCATATATTTGATTTAAAAAGCTAAGCTGGAGAGATAATCCAGTTTTATGAAAAGGCCTTTAAAAAAGATAAATTTTTGCTAATTTCATGGCAAATTATGGCACAACACATGAGAACAGAAGTACTCTATGGTCTGTGGAGTCAGAGAGATTTGATTCAAATTCTGACCCACTGACGACTAGAAATTGTTTCTTCTTTTAACTTTACTTTCCTCCTCTCTGAAATGGGATGATAATAAGGGTACCTACCTCACAGGATTATTGTGAAATGACATAAGCCAAGTGAAATCTGAGAGGATGGGATAACTTCTCTTTGCCCTCTGGATCCTATACAAAATGAGGAGGCTGAGGCTGGCTCCCTCCCTGCTGGGCACGTCAGCAGGGAGTATCCCTCAACCCCATGTCACAGCTAGTGTTGCCATGGTGTCTCCACTCAGCTCTGTCTCCTACCTCTTATCCCTTTAGCCCAGGTGGTAATGGCTCCAGGCCATCATCTCTGGGGTAGTGCATTCTCCTGTATGGTTCCTTCACACTCTGCCTACATTTTTGTAAATACTCCCCTTTATTCAACTTTCCTCAAATAACTTGATTTGCATAATTTGAGTATTCGATCTGCTTCCTGAGGGGCATTTTACTTAGTATAGTACCTGGCCCATAGTAGGTGCTCAACAAATGACTTAGTATAGTACCTGGCCCATAGTAGGTGCTCAACAAATGGGGGCAATTATTTACATGCAGGATAAAAAGCTCTGTGCCCTATTAAGGGAATACCTGGGCATATTTAGCCAACAACATATATTGATTCAACAGCCATTTAAACTTTATTATTTTTTTTTATTTTGAAGCACCTACCATGTAGTAGTCAGCAAGGTCTATGGGGATTACCTTTTTGCCTCTTGGTTTCAGTAGTGGGAGGGAGCTCGCTGGCGTTTCCTCTCATGCCAACTGACAAGCAAACTCATTAGTTTCAAGATGAGGAACCAGTTGGAGCTCTTATCAAGAACCGAGTGGTAAGTCATTACCAAGAAAAGGGGTTCCACTCACTGAGTGCTCTCTGGGGAGGACTCAGTCACAGCGGAGTAATTGGCCCTGTCTAAATGGGCCTTGCTACGGCCCTAACCTAGATATTTACCAAGGACATGGAGGATTCCCCAAAGTGAGGGAAGAGCCCTGGACAGGGTCAAGGGCCTGGGTTCTGGCTCCTGTAGAGCTGCTCCTTTTCTTTGTGTGGACAGTAACTGCTCTCTCATGACTGGGTTTCTTCCTCTGTAAATTGAGATGGTTGGTGGGTTAGGTAACCATGTCTGATAACAGCATAAAATGCTGCCTTCACTTCACTCCCAACTCTCCAAAGGTCTCTCATTTTTATTAGCCTGTGGTCTTTTGTGTGTGGAAAACAATTATCTTCACTCAGTTTAAGTTCCTTTGCCCCTGATCCTTCCAAGGGATCAGGCTAGGCTCCCCCTAATTGACCAGGCAGAGATTCCTGATCCACTTTTACAGCTTTTATTGTAATAGTGTACAGCCTGAACTCTTATTACATAGTAGTTTTTCCTTTCGCTAACATACTTAAAAAAAAAAAAAAAACTTAAATACAAATTTTAGCCAGGTGCTAAACAATGATATTTACAGAAACATGGATTTTGTATGTTTCATGGTTTTTCTAATATATAGGAAAATTTCGTTCATTTATACCCTAATGTCATCTCCTATACTCAGTGGTATGAGAGCCGCATTTTGGTAAGTAATGACTTAGTTGTGCAGCCAATGTTCTCTTGCCTGAGGCATCCTCGAAAGATGCTGGGATTTTTGGGAGGGTCATATCAGTGAAGATCAAGAGCAAACGTTTGGGGGCTTACACATTGATATAACTCTTGACTATCAGTTTGGCAATATGTATTAGGAGCCTTATAACATTTAACCTCATACAAAATAAGTCTTGAGATAATACTCTGAAAGCAGAAACTCCTTGATTTATTTCATAATTCCGTGCACAACAGCAAATGTTTTGGCAGTAATCTAAGATTCCAATGATTGAGATAAATAAATCATGATGTACCCTTCTTTGTAAAATATTACGCAACTACTAAAATGATTACTCTATAAAATTAAGTGAAAGAAGTAGGGCATTCACTTAATTTAGGGCTATTAAATATGTAGGATGAGCATTACTATGTAAAATACAATATGCATAAAAGAAAGACTTGCAAGAGATATTGCTAAATGTTAGCAAAAGTTTTTAGAGAGTGGAACTATAGATAGATAGTTTTCTCCCTCTATTGTCTACCTCTTTATTATTTCCAAGTTTTAAAAAGTAAGTTTATGGGTTAAACCATTGGTAAGATCATTGAAGTATCTTTTCTATCCATTCTCTAGACAGATACTGCCCCAAGTCATTCGGTCTGACCCAAAGTCTCCACAAAGGTGAGGCATAATGTTGTGTGTCAGTGTGTGCGTGTGTGCACACACACGCACTCACGATGTCAGAGCATGTCAAGTGCGTGCCTACTAAGGAACACAGGGAGTCCCTAGAAAAGAGAGACCTAAACACAGTCCCTGAGCCTTCAGTCACTGCCTGCATGCCATTTCCCTGGCAGTGCTTGAAAACACATTGTCCTCTAAGAGAAACGCCCAGCCTGACATCTCATATTACTGCCCAGGGTCAGGGGAGAGAGTGGAGAGATTCCCCTGGGGTGGGGTGCCTCCTCCTGGATGTCTTCAGGAGAGTCCCTTTGGCTATCAAGGTGACCAAAGGCCCCGGTCAGCAAGTACCATGGGAGCCCTGAGGCAGGCACTGAGCTAGGCACGGTGGGAGCTAGAATACAAATTCTGAGATGACATGATAACAGAATAACTATTACAACAAAATACCTACTCTTTTCTGAGTGCCTTCAATGCATGTGCATACAGTGATATATTTTGTGAATTTTATCTCATTTAATAATCATAACTGCCCTAGCAGAGAGGGGTATAGTCCTCATTTTGTGGATGAAGAAACAGACTGAGAGAGGTTAAGTAACTGTGCAAGGTCACATAGCTAAGATTCACACTCATACCTGGCTGATTCTAACACTCCAGCTCTTTCAGTGATGCTGCCCTGACTCTCCATGAAAGGAATCTAATGCTATTTGCCCCCTTCCCACTTGACCAGTCTGTTAAAGTGTTGGGTAACTGGGGATGTGCTAATAAATCGAGCAGTGACTCCCAGGGGCATACAAACTGTAAGTGCTGCTTCCACTTGCTTAAGTCAAGTTCATCTTAGCCTTCTTTGGGCTGTCACCAATGCTCAGCCATATAGGGAGCCAGGGTCCATAGGAGGTGCTGAGATGCCGATGTGTACACATGTGATCTATTGAGGCCTCAACAGCCTATACTTTATTAAGTAGTCATGTTGATTACCTTCATATTAATAAAAAAAAGGTATGGTTAGGAGGCCTCCTTTCTCCCTGGCTCCCTCTCACTCATCAAGATTCAGCCTGGAGCACATATTTGTGGTTAAATTATTAACCCATAAAACAGGCTAGAAATGATGACAGCCCACCCAACTCCTTCATGCTAGAACAATTTGCTGAAAATGCTGACTTAATCATATCAACCTAATTGCTAGATTGA
Organism: Pteropus vampyrus; assembly: GCF_000151845.1. NCBI lineage: Eukaryota > Metazoa > Chordata > Mammalia > Chiroptera > Pteropodidae > Pteropus > Pteropus vampyrus. The sequence goes on from NW_011888866.1 coordinate 2,130,069, forward strand.
GATAATGATAATGATGATGATGATGATGATGATGATGATAATAATAATAATAATAATAATAAAAGAATTGTTCTCAAATTATTCTGAGTGATGTTGTAACATCATTTGCCATACTCATTCCCTGAGAAAGAATTTGCATTTTAAGATACATTTCCAGTCAGGCACATAGCTCTCCAGGAAGATAAATGAGGCTTTAATGAAGTTTTCCCTCGTCCAGAATGAAATCATACTTCTTCCAGCAAAGGCAGGTGAACATCAATTTCTAGACATGATTTGGGCTAAATGTCTAAATTTTCACATTTCCAGATTGGAAATGAAATCTGCTAAAAATCCCGGGTTCTGACTTAAAAGTAGTCCCCATCAGGGTGGCATTGCATTTTAGCTATGGTTTGAGGGAGGGTCATTATCTGGTAGGAATGGGGCTCCCTGGCTCTCTCTGGCACAGAAATGGGGGAGCTTTTGTGGGCTGCCTCTGCAAACCAGGGTGGGGGTCCTCCCTCCAGCCACAGCAGGCGGCTACAGTCTGAAATGCTCCAGCTAATTAAAGACATAGGGTAGAGATGGAGATCCCAAAGGTCTTTCAACAAAGACTTACTCAGTGCCTACTGTGTGTGGCTCTATGTAGGTAAAGATGACAAGGATATAGCCTTTACTCTCTGGATTTTATAGGTAGTAAAGGAGAAACATACATCAATAATTACTTGTAATCAAATGTGCTCTAGAAAAGAGATGCTTTGGGAGCCAAGGGTAAGCCGAGTCAGTCACAACTGACAATGACGATTGTACTGGGTCTTAACATATGAAAAGTTCAACGGATGATGGTTGGGGTAGAGAGGCAGGTTGGGGGTGCGTATGCAGGGGGAGGACATTCTAGATAGAGACAGCACATAAGTAAAAGCAGGGAGGAATAAAATGTATTTGAGAAATAATTTTGTCCAGTACTACTATATCTCCTCCTTCTGTCCACCTGCCCTGGTTTTCAGGGCTCCCATCTGTTGTCTTAGCCCCATTCTCCTGGGACGTCCCTGTGCTATAGAGGTGTCTGTGGGGCAGTAACCATATTTATGTTGTTCTTTGCTATATAATATTTTGCTGTCATTCAGTTATAAAATATTTTAGAATTTCCATGATTATTCTTTCTTTGACCCATAAATTATGTAGAAGTATATTTTAAAATTTCTTAACATATGAGTTTTGTGCAGAGATGTTTTAGTTACTGAGTTATAATTTTATTGCACTGACATCAGAGAATGTGATCTGTATATTATCATTTAGTGCCTTTTTCATATTTCCTTCGTGGCCTATAGTACAGGATTAATTACTATAAGTATGTACTATAAAAGCTATTATCCTTTATTTATGAGATGCAAGAGTCCATAAATAATTATGATTCAAATCTTCTATATCTTTCACAATTTTTTTTGTCCGTTCGAACACTTTCTATGAGAAGTGATTAAAATCTACCACTATGATTGCAGATTGTCAATATCTCCTTATAATGTCAGTTTTTGCCTTACATATTTTGAAGCTATGTTGTAAGCTGTATACAAATTCAGGATAATTATCTCTTTTGGTAAACTGTTCCCTTTATCAAGATCTTTTTTATTGCCAAGTTTCTGTGTTAAGGTCTATTTTGTTTCAAATTAATGTTGCTAAATGAGCTTTTAGTTAATACTTTATTTAATACTGGTATATATTTTTTTCTAATTTTTTTGCTTTTAGCCTTTTCCTATCTTCGGTTTTAGAAATATCTTTTGTGAATAGCTTTTAGCTAAATTCCAGTGCCTAGGCCAGTGCCTTGAAAATAGTAGGCGCTCAATAATTATTTCTCAAATGAGTGAATGGCAAAAATTAAATCTAATCTGAAAATTTGTCCTTTAGCAGATGAGTTTAATGTGTTTATATTTGTTGTGATTACTGATCTATTTCACTGACTTCTACCACTTTTCGTTTTTCTAATTACTACCTGTTTTGTCTCCTCTTTTTCCCCCCTGCTTTATTGCCTACTACTGGATGGGTTCAAATATGCTTTATTACATTTTTCTTTCTACTAGCTTGAAAGTGATTCTGTTTCTGTTCTTTAGTTGAACAATGGTGCAATCACTTCCCATCTCTGTGCTACTGAGAATAGAGAAAAAATAATATTAAAACTATTTATTGAGCGTTCTGTGATGGGCATTATGCTAGACATCTGTTATGTCCTTTGATCAGCTCAAAGGCCATGTAAATTCAGTATGAATATCCCCATTTTACAGACAGGAATATTGAGACTCAGAGAGTTAAGTAACCTGATCAAGGCCCAGAGCCAGTGACCAGCAGATCTGGGATTAGAACCCATTCTGGGTGATCCTGAAGGTTATGCATTTTCCACTTCAGGCCACACTAATGACAAAAGCTAACCTCAGATTGCTGAAGGACGATTATCACGGTGTTTCTTAGTCCCCCTCAGCCGCATTCTGATCAGCAGACCTTGTTATCTCTGTGTCCCAGTGATAATTCAGAAATGGAAATGAAAGAACACAGGCCTGGGTACAAGTTCTGAGCAAGAGAAAGTCAAAAGCTGAGAAGTAAACAGAGCTCTTCAAACCCTTCAAAAATGAAATCTTCCACAAGCCGGATGACTCTTGTCAACTTTTTAAAATGACATCTTAGAGTTGGTTACTTACTGCTGTCTTTGAGAATGCTTTTTTCTTTCCCTGGCAGATACCTGTCCACAGCCAGAGCACCTTAAAAACCAAACATAAAGAACTGTAGTTCTTGCCACTATCTCTACACACTGCTCTTCAAATATTTGTTCTTTCTTCAAACAGGTCACTCTGCTTTGATTTCCTTCCTCTGGAAGGAGTCTGAGGACCCATATCAGTGAGAGGCAGAGATACAGGGCCACACAGTCGCTGTTATAGGAAAGGAAGGACAAAAGTTTCTGAAGCAAGATTAATATGCAGTGAGTCTTTGATGAGGCCACCCACCGAGGAGGCAGGTGCAATGAATGAGATTACCCATAAGCCCTCTAGCTCCCACAGTTCCTATTGCAGCAGACAATGCCCAGTGGAATGATAATCCTGTCTTTGAATGTCCCGCTCATTCAGCAGGGGTACAGGTGCATCTTTGTCTGAAAGGGTAGCATTCCTTTTCAGGATAAGAGTATGAAAGAGTGTGACCAAATTTCTGAAATACCACTCAGGGTCGGCAGCCATGCCCAGTAACTTCTCTGGCAGTTTCAGAAGAATGCAGCCAGGGCTGGCCCAAGGGCTTGAATGGGCCCTGCTCAGAATTTCATCTCCCATGGAGCTGCATGAGAGAGACTGGCTCTTAGCATTTTTCAAAGTATGGACTACCTGTTTCAAAATTATCTGGTTGTGGAAAGGGGAGCAAGTATGCATGTGAAAATGCTAACTGGGGCTCTATTCTAGACTTAGTGAATCAGAATCCAATAGGGGACCCCAGGAATCTGCATTTTCAATGAGTGGCCCAGGTGACTTTGGCGTTGAGTCTAAATTATTCTTCAAGGGCTCTCTACAGGTGCCCAAAGCTTCCTACAGGGTAGCAGGGATGGCGTGAGGAGTCCTGAGCCCCAGCCTTCCCTTCGGCTTACTTTGTGACCTTGAACAAGTCACTTTACCGCCCTGGGTATTATTTCCTTGTCTGTTAAACAGGAGCCTCCAGAGCTCCTTTATGGAGAAACCAGGCCAGAACCAGGACTCTCAGGTTTCCACTTTGGACATATGAATTTGAAGAAAGAGCAAGACTACTGAAAGGAGATAATAATTATAGCTAATTTTTGTGGTGTGCTCACTGGGTCCCAGGCCCTACTGTAGAAACTTATGTATATGAGCTCATTTTTTTTTTTTTCCACCACAGCCCTATGAGGTAAGTACTTTCCTATTTCCATTTTACAGATAAAGCAATTGAGGCAAAGTAAGGTTAAGGTCACATAGGTAGTAAGAGGTGGAAATGGGTTCCCAACTCAGTCAGACATCAGAGCTCATTCTTAACAACAAAGATATTATCTCAGCCATAAATGCCCTGCTGGCAATCGGAAATATAGGACTCGGCTAAGAGGCTTGGTCATCAGGTAACTCTCGCAGTTATCTAAACAGAGGTGACAGGTGGAAAGCTAGAGATGTGCTTAAGGAGCAGAGAGCCGGAGCACCAATAAATACGTGCTGACCAATCCAAGGTAACACAGCCCTACGCACCTCCCTAGGGTTGTGACTGTGACTCAGATGGGGGGGTAATTTGAAGCATCTTGACGAGTGGGTGGAAGCATCTTCTTTTCCTCCCTCCTGCCCATTTTCCTGTTCTTCCTGTCCTTTAATACTTCTGTAGCTTCCTATTCATGTTCTGTTTTCCTAGCAGGCCTCGTTGTGTGCAGAAACTGGTGGGGGCTATGCTGTTTCCTTACCTCCTGCTTCCGGTGGGTGTTGGATTTGGGAATGACCCTGGTGAGAGTGTCACTGCTTCTTAGTCTTTGGCTCAAAGGCTTGTGGCAGGTGTACACATAGAGTTGGATCACTTTTTTTCTTTCCAGTAAAATAAATGGTTTTTCAACTTAAAAAAATGAATGCCCCACTCCTGCCTGCCCAGCTCTAGGGGTAATGGCTCTAAGTTATTCTTTCCTTCATAGTGATCTGAAGGCAGATAGTCCTACTTACTGTTCCAAAGCTTCAAAGACACATTTGGGAAGTTACAAAATGATCATGAAGCCACACTCCCTTCACCAGAGGTGTCAGTACTGTAGATAACACAAGGGCCTAATTTGGCCACGGGCAGAGACTGGGTCAGAATTTGATAGTGGGTCAAGCAAGTCCCTGCAGACGGCTCAGTTACAATGAGTATGGCCACCTGTTCCTGGATGAGCGAGGGGCTGGATTTTCCATGGAAGTGAAAGACCTCGTTGATGACAGAAGCCATCCTATCGCTTTCTCATCTCTGCCGCTCTCCCTAGGAAAGGAGGGAGGTTCCCTTTTCTGCCCCAGCATCAACTTTCATCTTTATGATAAGGATCTCCAATCTCCACTTCTAGCCTGGGCCCCTTGCTAGAGCCCCAGACTGTTATGTCTAACAGCCTCCTGGATGTCTCCATGTGAAGGCCCTACTGATGGCTCAAACTCAACTTGTCTCAAACCAAATTCAGACTGTTTATCCCTAATCCTTCCGTCTTTTGCTTGTCTTTCAGTTAATGGAATCAATTCACCAAGTCCTTCAGTGTTTTCCATCACCTGTAAGGTGAATCCCAGACTCTTTGCATGGAACCCAGGGACTTGGGAGCCAGTCGCACCTACCTTCCCAGACCCATGCCCAGTCTGCTGCGTTCCAGCCACACCTGTGCCCTTTTACACAGGTGTCTTTCCTCTAACTTGGTGTCTTTCCTCTAACTGGTCTTTTTTTTTTTTTTTTTTCAATTAGAATACCTTTCCTTGCTCTGGCAGTCAGATTGCTCTTTCTAGTCCTTTAAGAGCAGGCTCAACTCCACTGAGAAGCTTTGAAGATTGCAACACTTCCCCTCCCCAGGAGAGATCCTCTCTCCTCAGAGCTCCCATGGCCCTTTTTGCATACCACTAGCACTTGCTTTTCACTTTGCATTGCTAATATCATTTACCTGTCCTTCCCACTGGACAGGTAAAGCTTCTGAGCTTCTCCACCGAGAAAGGCCATCATAGGCTCATACTCAATTTTGTGTTCCTAATGCCTGGTGAGTACTCAGGGGATGCAATTGAATCAATGAATACATAATTCAATAACTAGGTCAGAATTTGTGGGAAATGGGCCTGTAGTTTATGGGGACTTCAAGATTTTATCCAGGTCAGATGCCCGGAGAGACGGGCTAGATGCTATGCAGCCCAGGACTGTGCACATGTGTGATTCTCAATGAAGTGCCAGGCTTGGGCTATGTGTGATGTCTGGGCTCACCCCTGGCTCACCCTTCCATGACCACTTCCTTTCCTGCTGTCCCCAATCCTGCAACAACTCACCACCTTCTTGTCTGTGACCCAGGTCTCTCTGTTTCAGCCCTTCTGGAAATGCCCCCACCTCCTCTAGGAAGCCTCTCCTGATTAAATGGGACGGGGGAGGCAATGTGAGCTTTCCCAAAGCTCCACCGTCCAACAGCCTTCCCCTCCCTGGCATCTCAGATTAACTGGCAGAGTCAGGGTTTGTGCCTCTTAGTTCCATTGGAGCAGCATTTCCCTAAGCCCCCCATTAGGACTACCTGGGCCAGCTGTTAAACATACAGCTCCTGGGCTCCATTCTGGACCAACAAGCATATGTCATTTTAATACACTTTGCTTTATTGTGCTTCACAGATGTTGCGTTTTTTTACAAATTGAAGACAAGACCCTCCAGCAGCTAAAAGATTATGACTTGCTTTATTGCGATATTGCTTTATTGCAAGGGTTTGGACCCGAACCTGTAGTATCTCTGAGGTGTGTCTGTACCGAATCAGAATCTTCAGGGGAGGGGCCTGAAATCTGTATTTTTAACAAGTGACTTCGATAATTTTTAAAAAACCATCAGGCAAGTTAGAGAGACACTGTGTTAGAGTTTGGATGCCAAATAAATCAACCAAATAAGCTTCTGTGAGCTCATTATGTGAGAGTACTATGTAGTAATCATCTTCCAGTGAAAATTTATGGAGCACTTACTATGTGCTTGGCACAATTTTAAGCCATTTATATATTAACTCATTTGTTCTTTATAATAGCTCTATGAGGTAGGTACTTTTATTACCGTGACTTAATAGATGAGGAAACTGAAGCACAGAGAAGTGAAGTTACTTACCCAGCTGGAAAGTAGAGAGCTGGGATTAAAATCTAAGCAGCCAGGGTTATGTTCTTAACCTACGACACTCAGAAGATTAGCATTATTGGAGCAGGCACATGCTGTTACATGCTATAGACGATGAGTAAATGCTCATTGAAAGGAGAAATTGGAAACAGACATTACAGACATATTTGATTCATTAGCTTCCTCAGTCAGAGACTGCCAGTTCTCTGCTGTCAATAACTCATTCACTTTTATAACATCCCAGGGGAGTAGCTCTGAGGTCAACAGTGCAGTTTGAGAAATGAGGCCAAGAAGGATCAATAGTCAGACTGCACTGGGGATAGCCACCTCCATTTGGGAGATCTACAGTCTAATGCTGTGTACCCACAGGCAGGGTTTCATTTGAGGGTGCCTTTCCACATTATACCATTGACTTAAGGCCACAGGGATCTAGCGCAAAAAATCACCTATGGAAATATATAAATTGGGTAAGAGAAGCAATAACCAACCAAGAGGATGATAGCCTAAAGTTGTGACACCTCACTCTCAATGGCTTAATCAGGTTGCATCGGGTTAGCTAGACTGTACCACTCTGGGACCTCCAGTCAATGTCCCTGCTCACCTCCTCTCATGTCTCCTGGTGAATCTAGATGAATTCTAGACTATGTTCCAGTTGCTGCAGGCTGGAGGGAATTGCCTCCTCCCTAGGAAAGCATCAAGGATTTGAGGCAGGGCAGGCTGATAATACCATGTATCTGGGCAGAGTTCTGAGAGGTTGTAAGCACTGGTGTTCTTTCTTTGGGTTGTGAGAAAATGCCTGAGTCAGGGTTGGGGGGGAGGGGTGGGGATGTTGTTGAAGATTAAAGGAGCTCCCCAGCTGGGCTGGCACCTGCCCTGCGCCAGGCCCTGGCCTCCTTGGGCTGTGCACCTGGGCCAATCTGGCCATAGACACAAAGCAAGATATGAATCTCTCCTAACAGTAAGGTAGCGAGGGGAGAGGGAGGGTTGTCCCACCAGTGGGAGCAGGCCTACCTCTGTATACCAGGCCTAGCTCTACAACTCAACCCAGTAGATGGCTGCTGCTGTGGTGTGACTGAACAGAATCCCTAAACACCCAGTGCACCTTGGCTATCTCTACGCCTTATTTGTCATTATTAAGTCATCCCTTGAATTCCCTTTCTAAACACAACTTTGGGATCTGAGGGCAAGAAGTCAAGCCCTTGGTGGTAATGAACCCAGGAACACATCTTAGTCTAGATGTGGGCACTCAGAGAATGGGACCAGGAGAGGGGAGTTTCAGGGATAGAGGAGGGGAGGCAGGGGAAGAAGAGGTAAAGAAACAGAATTAGAACTTCACAGCTGTGTCCCTATGCCACCCCAACCTTTTCATCAGAATACTGGTTTATAACTTTGGCTGCACGTTAGAATCAGGTGAGGCACTTTTCAAAGAAGTGCCCATGATTGCCCCCTCCCACCAAAACCCATATTCTTACTTCTTACTGGGGCAGGCCCAGAACCAGTATTTTTTATGGCTCCCAGGTGGTTCAGATATAAGTCAGGGTTGAGTCCCACCACCTCGAGAGCATCTGCAGGTCTCCTACTCTGGCTGGGTGCATCATTTACTCCTATGCTGCATGTGGGTCCAGCTTCAGTCTGTGGATAAAGCAATTTCTTTAGCTCCCACTAAGTGCTAAAGACCTCCACATGGGGAGAATTTGTAGCCCTAAAGTTCTATGACTCTAGCTGTAACTCCATGAAGGCAGGCCCACGCCTGCCTCGTCTTTTGGGACTTCTGCACCTCGTAAGAAAGTTTGGTGTCAGAGAGCTAAGACAGCTACTCATGTTGTCCTAAAATCTTTTGAGTCGAGGAAGCTCATGGCTGCAAGTGATCCTCAGCTAACTTAATAATAAAATGGGTTTAGCAATAATGCAGTCTATCTCATAGTGTTGCAAAGATCCAGTGGGGTTGGTATCTGAAAGAGCTTTGTAAAGTCTGATTCAGCTGTGAATTGTTGCACTGCCTCC
>NW_011888866.1:2140953-2171154 GCF_000151845.1 Pteropus vampyrus
AAAAAAAAATAGCTCCTTAATGAGATAAAAATTATCTATAGTAAAATTAATACATAATTACTGATTTCACTATATTATTTAACATAGTTCTTGAAGTTGCATAGTGATTCATGAAACAAAATTATACATATAAAGAAGATAAAATATCATTGTTTGCAGATCTCCCTAGGAAAATAAGAGAATCGATTGAAAAGTATTAGAATAATTCAGGGAAAGATAATAGCTACATACAGGATGTTTTCCAAATCAATAATTCAAATTAGAAGCATTTAGAGAAAAAAGATCCCAATTCCTAATAAAAAATATATTTATATATAAAAACCTCAACAAGAAGGACCCATCTGAAGGAAATCTTTTTACTTTATTGAAAGATATTAAAGAAGGCCTGACTAAATAAATAGCCATATAATATTTCTGGATGGAAAACTTGAATATTGTAAAGATGCTAATTTCACCTAATTTATAAATTTAATAAACTTACAATCCACAAAGCAATGGACTCATTTAGTTGTTCATCACAATGCATCTAAAATTCATCAGGAAAAAGAAATAGTTGAGAATAATTTTTTAAATGTTGAAACAAAAGTGAGGATAGAGGAGAGGATTTGAGCCATCGGGGATTAAAGCCTATTACAAAACAATAACACAAGCACTGCGGTGTTGGGGGCAGGAAGTGATAGGCACAGCAATGAAACAAACTCTAGAATGAATGAACACACACACAGACACACACACAAAGAATTGAAAAGAAATACATTAAAGAGTTAATGGAGGTTTATCTGGGTGGTGAGATTATGGGTTTTGACTTTCTTTGAATTTTTTGTACTTTTCAAATTTTCTATGATGGACATATGTTAATCATCTAATCATAAAAACAATAACCATTGTGTGTGATCCTTAAAGAATGCGCTCACCTCAATATGGAGATCCCAGGGGAAATGGCACCCTTTCAGCTGCCACACTAATCCTTTTCTAGTGTGATGTGAGCTGCTGTGAGTGAGGTGGGGGCAGTAATGAGGCCCAGGGGCTGGAGTGGAAGTGAGGGACACAGGACCTCTGAAGGGAGAAAAGGGTGCAGAGCACAGAGGCATCAGAGGTGGTAGGTAGAGATGAAAACTTCCCAGCTTTGCAGTTTTGCCCTGAGCTGGGAATTATGAAACCAAGAGATAACAGAACGTTGAGGGCTATTTTCCTTGGCAAAGCAGCTTTGCTCTGAGGTTATAACACTGCCCCAAGGGTTAAGTAATGGTGAGTGGAGAAAGGAGAGATTATTTGACTTGATCTGCAAAAGATGCACCCTGTGATTTCAACAAAACCCCAGATTGGTAAGGTTTAGGGGATATTTGTAGAAGTTGGCTCTAAACTTGGAGTGGGAGCTGGGTTGCTGGTAAACACTCTGCAGGCTGCTGCAATTCCCCTGTCTGAGGAATTGCGCCTGGAGCCAGCAGAATGAAGATGGAGAGACCCTATCACCTGTTACCATGCCAGCTGCTCAGAGGCTCACCCGTCCATCTGATGGGGGCAGGCTGTAGATGCAGATAGACCTGCATTCAAGTTCTGCCTTCTCCACTTGCTGAGTGACTCTGTGCAATTTACTTAACCTTTGCTGGCTACGATGTCCTCCCCTATGGAATGGAGACAGGAACCCCTATTTTCTCTAGCAACTCCCCTTGACCCCCAATTGGGACTTTCTGAAACACTAAGAATTTAAGTTTGGGTCAGAGGAAAAGGAAGAAGAAACATGAAAAGCATAAGTAGTATTTAAGCAGCAATTCTCTCTGTGAAACCCAAAAAGATTTGTTAAGTTCTGTAATGTCTGGAATGGCAGCCGTGGAGGTAGTGGCCAGACCAGTCATTTGAGATGGGGTAGGGAGGGGACTGAGTAAGAAGGAAACACTTGGGACACAGCTTCAGGATCATGGGATGCCCTTTGGTTAGAGAATCACAGACTTTCAGAACTGGAAGAGGTCTCGATTTTAACAGAACAGGAGCCAAATAAATGGCACCCAAGATCATGCGGTGAATTAACGTAGATTCTCAAATGGCGGCCCAGCATAGGGTTTTTTCCTGTCTGACCCTATGTGACTTTGAATTGGCCTGGAAAAGTCACTTAAAAATGCTGCCATCATAGTGTGGCTTCCTATTTCTTTCTGTTGGTCATTCATGGCTATTATTTTAAGTGCCAGAGGAAACATTTTTGAGAATTTTGAATCTTCTTTGGTTTTAATTTTCTTTTAAAATAATTTCAGGGAAATATCTAAGTAGAGGACTTTGTAAAATGATCCTTTCAGGACTCTTCCATTCTCTAAATACTGAATAAAGAAAGACTAAAAATAAAAGAAAACCAAAAAAATACAGGAACACTTAGGTGCAAGATAAACATCACAATATTCAATAAATAGCACAAGACACAAACCTGCAAGAGGGGTTAGACGAGGCTGGGGAATATTGCTCTAGGTCTGGGAGCAGGCAGGGAAAACTGGCCATTCCAGCTCCTCTTGATATAATGAGAAGTAAAATGAACTCAAGTCATGTAAGGACAAGAACCAGGCCCCCTGTGTGAGACAAGGGAGGACTCCCCTACCCCTGAAAGGAGACTGGAGCAAAGTAGTGGCCGCTGCCTGAGCTCCCATTTCCCTGAAGCTGTGTTCCAAGGGAGGCAGAGGAAGCAGACATGGTCGTGGAGCCAGGTCCTGGGCAACGCTGGCCCTGACTCTGTTTAGAGCCGTCATGTCACCAGAGTCAGCCCCAGAGAGAACTTGGGGTTGCCGATATTAGATTTGGTTCTGAAGTGGGGCTGCAGGACAGGACAGCTAGAGAGGAAGTGGAGGCAACAGGACAGCTAGAGAGGAAGGGAGAGATGGCCACAGAAGGAGGAAGAATGCACAGCGAAACACAGCAAGCTCCAGCTCCAGCTCCAGCAGGACCTGCAGGAGGCAAAGGGATGCCAGGAAAGATGGTCAACAAAACTGACAACCTGGAGAAGCATTTCAAAGATACAAGAAGAAATAACCTCAAAAACGCAAGACGTGTAAGACAAAAAGCAGGCTGTTATGAGGCAAGACCAGATGGGTATGAAGAAAAACCAGCTACAAATCCTGTTAATGAAAAACATCATCACTGATAAGCTTAAGAATCAATATTAAATGTAGTTGGGTACAGCTGAAGAAAAAATGAATGAGATGGAAGACAGTACTGAGAACTTCACCCAAGTACCCGCAAAAAGTTTTTAAAATGTGAAAGAGAACTTCGGAGAAATTTAGGCTTGAGAGACACTAATGCATATTTAATTGGTTAGGAGTTCCATAAGATGAGAATGGAGGGAATGGAGAAGAATAATTTGAAGAGATAATGGCTGAGAGTTTTCTAGATCTGAAATAAACACAAATTGGGTAATGCAAAGCAATGCTTCACCAGGTAGACCTGTGGCAGAGCTCAACTTTCCTGTCAGTGCCAGGTACATAGCTAGATGTTGCTACATGCACTATCTCATTTCATTCTGACAACCACCTTTTGGGATAGATATAACAATTCCTGTTTTCAGATCAGGAAGCTGGGAGACCCATGGTGGGCAGGCTTGCCTGATGTTATATGGCTATAAATGGTGAAGCCGAGCCTCAATCTCAGGCAGAAATCTCCAAGTCTAGATAGGGTGAGTAACTGGTCGTATTGTGCTCAGGACTTTCCTGGTTTTAGCACAGAAAGCCCCATGTGTTATGGAGTCCTTCAGTCCCTGGCAAACTGGAATAGTTGGTCACACTAGGTCAAGTGCATGAACTTTGGAACTTGACAGAACTCAGTTTGAGTTCCATTTCTACACTTTCTGGGTATCCCTAGACAAATTATTTAACCATTCTAAACTTCAGTTTTCTTATCTGCAAAATGGTAATAATAGCCAATGTGCAGATTAAATGGTGATTCATTTAAAGCTCTTAGTCTGACATCTGGCCCTTGGCCTGCACCCAAAAATATTAGCTATTGTTATTTATGTCATTACTACACAATTTGTGTGTTTCCCTCTGTGATGCTCCACCTGCATAGAGTAGGGCCAGCTCCCAGACACCTGGAATGCCAGGATTAAGGGTATGGATGTCATCCTATAGTCCAGTAGTTCTGAAACCTGACTGCCCATCAGAATCAACTGGGAGTTTTGTTTAAAACCTAGAGTCTCAGAACACATCCTCCAAATTTCTGATTCAGCGTGTCTGGAGTAAGGCCAGTTGGTCTGCAATAAAAAGTCTCTGAAAATTGTTTATAGACCACTGAAACTTTAGAAAACATTATAATCACTGTGTTGGGCAGTTTTGCTGTGCAAGAATGTTTTGAGTTGTGGCAGGCCTTAGCTGTGGTCAGATCCTCAAAGTTAACTCAAGGTTAAGCGTGCTTCTAACCAGGAGAGGATAAGAGCCCATTGTTTGTTTTTGCCTGGGGCTTGAGCCTGCAGGAGGGTGAAACTATGAAGTAACTTGTTGAGACCCCCCCCAAAGATTTCCAATCTCAGGGCAAGTGCAGGATTCCTTTCCCTCTGTCTGAGGGCCGGTGCTTCCCAGACCACATTCCTGGCAGCTGTCCAGGCTCCCACCTCTGCTGAAGCAGGCATTCCCTTCCCATGACCTCATCAGAAGCATCCCCTCCTCAGGCCAGGACTTTCCGCCACAAATTTTTCATCAGCAGAGGCCCCCTCCAATGAACTGAGAACAGGCGCCTTATCGTCGGTGTTCTCTAACTCTGAGTGAAAATGGGACCCTGCTTTGGAGCATGAACCATCCCTAGAAGCAGTGTGGCTCAGAGCAGGTTTCTTAAATGTTTAGAGATTGCCAAACAGCAAACAATGTTTTCATCCAGAATACCTGTAAACATTTTCTTAAAATAAATTAGCAGTAAAAGAAAAATAATTCCTACTTTTACCTCTTCCCCTTCGAACTGACATATCCAACAAAAAACAAAAAGGAAATCATTAAATCAGACCTTGCTGAAATGAAGAGAGACAGCATCTTGTTTCTCTAAGAGGACATATGTAACTATTTCTTTTCTCATGGCATATCCACGCATTGTTTAGGGAACCAGCATTCTGCTAAATAATTCAGGAATGCTGCATCTTGAGAAAACTCCAAACTGGGAGGCAGACTGATCTGGGATGCTGGTCTGGGTTTGTCACGAACGAGTCCAATGACCTTTGGCAAAGGCCATCTCTCTCTGGGTCCAGGTGCCTCCTCTCTGATAGGTGGTCGGGTGGGATGGGACTCGAGTGGGATTAGTTTAGAGCTGTGTTGTCCAATGTGGCAGCCATTAGCCACATGAAGCTATTTAAATGTAAACTAATTAAAATTAAATAGAATTAAAAATACAAATTTTCATTGCACCAGCCACATTTCAAGAGTTCAAAAGCCATGTGTGGCTAGTGGCCTGTGTGGGCGGCAGTGCAGACAAAACATTTCCTATTGCTGCAGAAAGTTGTACTTGCAGCACTGGCCTAGCCTGGAAAGTAGACAATTCCATTCCATTACACTTTTCCATATTGTGCCCTTGACAGACACTGCTAATCCATCGCGGTATTCTTTCCCGTGGCACCCTGATGTGTCTTCACTGTCCTTCTCAGAGATGCCAGAATATGTATGTGAGACAAACCATGTGCTTCCAGGGACCGGAACTGAGTTCTTAACCTTTTTTATGCTGTGGCCCCTTTGGCAGTCTGGCGAAACCTATGGATTCCCCTCAATAAAATATCAACGATTATAAAAGAAACCAATTATGTTATATAACTTTCAATGTAACCGACAAAGAATAAATATTTGACATAATAACAGATATGCTCTCTATTAATGCATCAAATAACAAGATCTGGTGGCAGATAATTTTTTACTTATAATGTTATAATTTTACTGTAATTTTGAAGTAGTGTTGCAAGTAATATTTCAAATGATATTTTGAAAATTTTGAAATAGCTATAATGATATAAAAAACAAGTATGATTTCTTTGGTGCAAAAGTCACAGATACTGCCAACACTACTGTGGTGTGCTGTCTTCATTCATAATTGAAGGAGATGCTAAATTTTAGTTAGTAATGAAAATAAAGATATAATCTTTTTCTATCCCAATTTATGGACTCGTTGAAGTCTATTGACAGATCGCTTGGAGTTCTATGGACTCTGGTGAGGAATCCCTGAATTAGGTGATCTGTGAATTCCTTTCCAGATTTGCCATGTTGTGACCACATAGACTAAATTTCTCCAATTTCAAGCATTTATGAAGTATCAGTGTGCCAAGACTGAAGTTCCTGACCATGATCCCTCTAGGAATGGGGAGGGAAGACGGGAATGGAGAATGAAAAAGGGGATCAGAGGAATACTGGAGAAATCTCTGTCACCTTTATTACTTCCTGTGGTGAAGACTGGAGGAGAGAGGTTAATTGTTACTGCTGACTTCAGCTGACCACAAAATTATTCTCCTCACAAAGAATGCAAATTAATACCATGAACTCAAGGCATGACACTAGAAAACCAAATGGTCAGCATCTGGGAATGACACCTCATTCTTTTAGTTCCCCCCCACCACAAAGACCTTTTATGTCATGACCTTCAGTGCTTTTTGGACAGTTTTATGTCTTTTTTTCAAAACAAATGGAATGCCCATTAGTACAAAAGGAGTTTCTATAAATACCAGTGACAGCGTGAGGATAAATATTTATAGCCTGGGCTCTGAGATCAACATATTCTCATTTCTTACAGACCCTGGAGCCAGACCTATGCCAATGAAAATTAATTTACACAAGAATTTCTTTTCAGTTTATAAGAAACATGTGCCTGCTACTTTCTTCTGGGAATCTTGACAGATCACAAACTAAGTCAAACTTACAAACTACTAGCTCCAGCAGAAATACCCAAATTGAACTTTATTTCCCATTAATTAATATTTCTTAGAGTCAAGCAGGAAATATCTCTTCCACGGTCTCCTCTCTGGCAGAATGCTCTCCCATGCCAGCCAAAGAAAGGACTTCTATTCCGCTAACAGGGCCACTCTGGTGTGTTCAGAATGCATGGTTTCACTCTTTCAGTCTTTTGCCATTCATTTACTCATTCATTCATTCATTTTGCAAAGAATTACCTTGTAGTTACTGTGTTTTCAGCTCAGGATTAGACGTTGGGGGGATGGGAACTAACATTTATTGGGCACGGTATGATGCATTTTCTGATCTGTTAGCACATTTAATTCTCACAACGACCCTATAATATTATAATTATTATCCAGTCCTAGATATGAAGAGCTCAAGGCTTACAGAAGTAAAATAATTAACTAGTTAGTAAACCAACTATTAACAAGCAATTAACTACTTATGTAATTCCTTATAAAGGAGAAAATGCAGACTATGATTCTGATTCTCCAGGAGTTTAAGTCTATTGATGTAGCTGAGGATAGCTATAGTTAGAACTATAGATGTGTGAAAAAATAGCAAGACAAGATAGGGTGATTACATTTTTGAAATTAGAGAAGAGCTAAGAAAGTTATAGGGATCACTGCGGCCTGGAATGGCTAGTGAAGGTGGGCTTACATCAAAGAGTGGAGAAGACTTGGCTTTGGAAGGGGATGAAAGAGGACGTTCCGGGGGCAGGGTGGTGGTAAGCAAAGATCCAGAATCAGAAATCAAATGCCGTTTGGCAGGTGCGGTAGAGCCACGAGGATACAAACCTGCCGAAGTGAGGGCATTCCTTGGCATAATGCCTTATACATAGTCAGTACTGAATAAATGTTTGATGAAGGAACAACCAGATGCATAAGAGAATGAAAGAGTGAATGGATAAATACTGGCGTGTGGGTGAGAATGAGGCTGGCTGGATGTGGTGGGACTGGGTGATGGAGGAATTTGATTGTCAGACTGAGGAATGGTGTGTGCACTCACAGCACCACACTGGAATTCACTCCCCTGGAATCTAGACCACACAGGACTTTAGAGATAGATTTGTTCTGTAGAGAAGAGAATCAGATGATTATTTCTGATTCTTTATTTGTAAAGCATACCTTGGAGTAAGCTATATTAATGCCAGGAAATAAAAATCTAATCTAACAAAGAAATCAAGTGACCAAAAAAATTTTTTTAAGTGTAATCATGTATAAAAAACTGAACATTCCATGATAAGAGTGATTAAATAAATTATGGACAAGACTGGGGACAGGAAGATCAGTTAAGAGCTATTGAGATAATGATAGTGAATAGAGATAGTGATAGAGAGCTGACAGAAGGGAGGGGAAAAAGTGGATGGGTTCTAGAGATATATTGGAGGTAGAATTCCCAGGACACAGTGACTGACAGATATGGGAGATGAAGGAGAAGGTGGTGTCAAGGATAATTAATGTCTGGGTTTCTGGCTTGGGCAACTGAGTAGATAAGGTGCCATTTCCTGAGATGGAAGAATACTGGAGGAATCAGTATGTATGGGGAAATGATAAATCCAGTTTTCAACAAATTGAGTTAGAGACCTGACTAAATTCATCACACAGTTGGTTATATGGGTCTGAAGCACAGAAGAGACATCTGAGCTAGAGATGGGGTTATAACTTATAACTGGTATGAATACGTGGAAATGGACGAGATTGCCCTGGCAACATGTGTAGAGTGAGAAGTGGGTCTAGGACAGAGGCTTGAAGAGCCCCAACATTTAAGGGGTGGATATAAGAATAGGAGCACAGAGTTGAGACTGATAAAGAGTCATTAGAGAAGAGAAAAACCAAGGAAGGGAGATTTGTGGTCAAAAACATTAGACGGTTCGAATAGGTCAGGTAAGAAAAAGACTTAACAGTCTATTGGCCTTAGCAACAAGAAGGTCATCGATGACTTTGGCAGGGGCAATTTCCTTGGAATAGTAGGGACTGAAGCCAGATCAAGTGGTTTGAGGAACAGTTGGGCGGTGAGGTGTCTAGCCAAGTAGCTTAAGAAGCTTGGCTGTGAAGGAGATAAGAGAGATGATAGTTGAAGGAGAACCGGATAAGGAAAGGTTCTGTTAAGATACGACAGCCTTAAACATCTTTAAATGCTGTTAAGAGGGAAGCCAGTGGAAAGGACCTAGAAAAGACCTGGAAGGACATATGCCAAAATGTTAGCAGTGATTACCTGTGGGTAGTGGAATTAAGAGGCTTCTGAATGTTCAAACTAGCCCAAAAGATGTTTAATGGAGTTTGGGTATTGTCTATTCTATTGCTACAAAATTCTCTAAAATGAGTCCATTTACACACAGCTTCACTCGAATATGCTGAGATTTCATGAATAGCAATGTCCTCCTGCTTATGTTGCAGAGCAGAGGGCTTAGCCTGAAGTGATGACGAATACTGGTGGTCGCCAGCATCTAACGTGCCCACCAATGATCTATATCTCCTTGTATTCGAGCCTTTATCAAAGCCATTCCCACATTGAATCAGGGCTGCCTGTGAAAAAATGACAATTAGGACCAAGGCACATGTCCACTTCAGTATTGGTCTCTTGTATTGCTCACTCTGGAGGAAGCCAGCTGCTACATCTTCAGAACACTCAGGATGCCTGATAGAAAGCTCCACCTCGAGAGAAACAGGCCCCTGGCCAATCACCAGCACCAACTTGCCAGTCACCTGAGTGAGTCAATTTGTATGTGATTCCTATAGCCCCAGCCTTCAGGTGCAGCCCCATCTGACATTGGACTGCAACTTCATGAGAGACTCTGAGCCAGAACCTCCAGCTGAGCTTTTTCCAAATTCCCAACCCACAGAAATGGTGAGAAATAGTAAATGTTTATTGTTGTTTTAAGCTGCCATGTTTTGGGAGTGATTTGTCACGCAAAAATAAACAACTAATACAGCCACCTTGCATACTCTATGGGGTGAATAAGAGGCTTTATCCACTAGACAACAGTCTGGGTGCAACTGTTTTTCAAGATGGATGGACCAATTGTGTGTTTTATTTGAATAATGGGCCACATGGTCAGACATCTTTTTGTGTGTGGAGCATGACCTCTCCTACTCCCTCACACACACACACACACACACACACACACACACACACACACAAATTGATAACATTGATTATTTTGTAGATAATGTTTACTATGTCAGTGTTGTGTATGACAGATATGAGTCAAGTATGTGTGGAGACTTTCTGATGCCACAGTTTCAAGATGTAATTTCAGTGGAAGTGGACTTGAATGGTTTCAATTTGTATAATCGATGACATTCCATTTCTTAGACAACTATGATTAATCATGCCTCTTAGTGTGGACTTTTAGCCTGTGGGAGTTTAGGTCCTCCTAGTTCACATGGAAGACCAAATTATATTAGGCTTTCATTTTTTAATAAAGTGATTGGTTGTAGAAGTAAGGGATGGGGTGGGGGTTGGGGTGCCACTTCATGGGAACCAGCCATTCAGGTAAATTCAGCATCTGGACTTATTGAACCCCTTAAAGTCAGGGGTTAGCTCTTTCACACCCATTTCCACATTCCTGGTACAGTAACTGGCACACAACACTGGTTCATTAAATATTTGTTGCATACATAGTAATTCCATTCCTAACTCCCCCCGCACCCCGCCCCCCCGCCTTGCTGTTCTCTTAGGGTTTAATAAAAACCCTTTAGGTTTCAACCTGTTCCACCTCTGCAGAGGGAACCGAGGAAAAGTATTTCCGACAGTGAGTTAAAGCATTTCCCTGGGTCCAATATGACGGTAGTAATCTCTCCTTTCCCTCTCATCTCCTCATGCTAAGGGTTAGTGAAACTGGAGGTTATGGAACTGGGTTCTTCCCATGGACCTCTTCCCTCTCCGTGAGCACAGTACCTGGCACACGATGGACCAGGTGCACAATCAGTGCCTAAATGAGTGAATGGAGCACCAGTGAGAAAGCAGGTCAACAATAACATGGCAGCAGAGACTTGGGAGTATCTGGGCATCGGAGGTAAGGTCTAGTGAAGAGACTGAAGTGAGACCCATACACATCCACTTTTTTTTTTTTTCCTTAAAGTACCAAGTACTAGGCCCTTTTATTAGTTTTGTTTTTGGCTCAGGGTAGAATGTGGCTGTTGGGAGACACTTTGGTTTCTCAGACGAGATTGGTTAGATCTCCCTCTATCCTCTGAATGGAGACACATTTCCCTCAGTGCAGTCAAAAGGATTTTGCCTGGTCCTGGCCACTGTGGGCATTTCCAGAAGGAAACAAAAATAATGTTCCACCCCCACATCCTGGCCACTGTAGGGCAGGGAAGCCACTTGCCAAGCCAGACAAAGACATTCCTGGCTCACTCTGGGTCATTCTCTGAGCTCATCACCTGGATCTGATGACAAGAGGCAGGAATTGTTATAGGACTCAAGGGCCAGGGAGATTTGATAGGCCAGAAGGAGGATCCAGATCATGCTGTTGTGGCCACCAGCAGCTCTTTTAACTTTCATGATGATTTGTAGATCAGCCTGGAGAGATGGATAGCTGGAGATTGGCAGAAACACTTGTCCTGGATTTGGGTAGACTGGGGATACCAAGCAGCCTGTTGCTGGAGTATTTGCAGCAAGCACGCTTCTTTCTGAAATGAGATACCTTATAATAACCAGCTCTCGCTTCTCCATTTATAAATGATGGAGGCAGCTGGTTCTGAGAGAGGACATTGTAACACAGGACTTAGAACAACTGTGTGTCCTGACCAGCCCAAAGGCTATGGATGAGTTGGCCAATGTTTCTGGTGTTCTCAGGTGCTCCTCTGTAGAGCACATTTTGAATCCACAGATACTCCTGTTCTCACTCGCTCTTCTGCTCTATCGAAACCTTCTTTCAATCAAGGATCTGATTCAGCAATATACACTGCAGTGAGAATTAAAGTTACATAAGCCTTTTCTCTCTAAATGTGGCTCTGAGTTAAAGTCTCATATGTGAGAGGTGGTTTACTTTAATTAATCAAAGGCCACAGTGAAAATCTTGCTTAATTCAAAGAAATTCTGGTCTTGGTACTTTAAGGAAAAAAAAAAAAGGAAACTTTTGACTTTTTCAAAGACCTTTCAAAGTACATTAACTTTTTAACCTTCTTATAAATTTGGGAAGTAAGCCGAATGATTATTTTTATCCTTATGTTGCAGAGAAGAAACTGAGGCAGAGTTCGATGTGCACAAACTCCAAGATGAATTCATGGGCTGGCAATAGCATGAAGACTTCTGACTCAGGACAAAAGTCTTTCCAGGGACCATGCATTCCTGTGCAGACCAAAGGCAGCTCCACATATTGCTAAGTGCCTCACATCTGACTATCACTTAACCCACAAAACAGTCCTAAGAGGTAGGGGCATTGCCCCCATTTCACAGATGTAGGCACAGAGGCTCAGATAATTTAAGCAACTTGCCCAACTTTTCATAGTCAGAAAGTGGCAGCTCTGAGATTTCAATCCAGGTCTGTCTCCTAACTGGTGCTTTCCGCTCTCAGTGGGTCATTTAGAGGCTCCCCAGTCCCCTCTCAGCATCTGAACAGAGCAGGTGGGAATTACACAAGAGGCTGTAGCTCTCAGGCCTCTAGCTCTGATGAGGACAATTGATGGTGGGGCGGGGCTCATGGGACCCTTCCAAGTCTCCATGGAACTGCAAATTCCCATGGATGTGAAGATCTACCAAGTTGGCCGGAAAAAATGCACCTTTGGTGTTTTGAAGCCACATCACATTTTAGTGATTTATCATCCTATAAAGGCAGAGGAAGGCAAAAACAAAATGTGGGAACAAGTGGTTTCCTGTGGAGAGAGGGGACTAGTCCCCGCTGTGCTGTTTATTTATATAGAATGGCAGATGGAATTCCTTTCCTGAAAGCGTTGGATGAGGGTCTCTAATCCTCCGAATTCCTCCTCTGTGTTGTCACAAGATAGGGAGTCTTGAAGAATCTAGAAGGGGCTTCAGTGTCCACTGCCCCACAACCCTCTCCCTACCTCCATAAGCCTGTTCATTAGAAAGGAAAGGTCACAGCTTCTCTTGCCAGCAATTTGTTGAGATAATCAGCACTTCTCCCTGCCCAGCTACTGTCATTCATTCATTCATAAACACCCAGCGTCCATGTGTATGAGGTGCCATGTTATATACATATACATCTACACATACACACATATAAATATATACATATATGTACATATTATACACGAATTACCATCATCATAAGCCAATATTTGCTGACGCTATGTCTGCAGGCACTGTTCCAAGAAATGTACATGTAATAACTCATCCTCATACTATTCCTATGAAGTAGGTATTTTACTACTCCCATTTACAGATTAGGAAAATTAGGCACAGAAAGGTAAATATCTTGGCCAAGGCTATATATAGTTTGAACCCAGTCTGCCTGAATGCAATGGAGTACTCTTACCCTGTCTAACGGAGTTATGGACAAATGCCTGGGAGTGCAGAGGGTGGGGCCTTCTGTCTGGGAGAGGCTAGTGGTGAGAGAAGTTTTC
This sequence comes from Pteropus vampyrus, assembly GCF_000151845.1. Lineage (NCBI taxonomy): Eukaryota > Metazoa > Chordata > Mammalia > Chiroptera > Pteropodidae > Pteropus > Pteropus vampyrus. The sequence continues at coordinate 2,154,380 of NW_011888866.1, forward strand.
ACTGAGGAAGTGGTCTGTGAAATGAGAGCTCATCTCAGCCTTGAACAGAAATGCTTTCCCGCCATTATGATCAATGGCTGCTCCACAGTCTCTCGGTGGGGATGGGATAGGAACAATGATAGTATCAGCAGCAATAGTAGCAGCAGTGGCAATGGTAGTAATAATAACGAGACAATGCTTAATTTGCCCAGCATCGTGGCAGAGACCCAAGGTTTTAGATCTGCAAGCTTCCTTGATAACTGAAACCTAATCTCTTAAGGGTAACATCTGTGCTGGCTGCAGTCTGTGTCATTAAGCTGCTCAACAATTCTCTGAGGCAGTCTTACTGCTCCCCTTGTGCGTAGAAGAAAACTGAGGCTCAGTAATATGACTTTGCACACTTCAGCGGCCTCATTAGGATGGAGTTGGATTTGAATCCATGTCTGCGTGAACTTCCCGCTTCATCTTGCTTTCATTTTTAATGAAAATCTTTCTAAAATATGCTTCACCTATGCGTTCCTTAGTAAACATAGCACAACACAATTTAGCCTTTTCTTGTTGACTCAAGGCCATCACTGTGAAGACAAGCCATTGTCTGTGGTGTGTGCTTGCACACTAGGGAAGGACCTAGTAATCGGCTTGACCCATCACTGACTTGGCCCAAACTGCTCTGCTGCTCTCTACCTCACCAGAGATACTTTGGGGATTATTAAGTTTTATGGGGTGATAGAGCTTTATAGCCCTATAAATAGTTCAGCCTGTTCTGTCCTCAGAGTTGTTTTTTTTTTTTTTTTCAGATTCTCACCTTATGACCTTCTTTGTTCTCTGTCGTGACTTCTTGAAGTCATTTGCTTGTGTGTCTATTTCCATAGCCTCCACTCAGCCAAACCAGCATTTCCCCACTCTCTGTTTGGAATTTAGGGGGAAACCAAATAAAGGCTGCCCAAGGAGACCAAGTGCTGTGTTTAAAATGAGGTAAAATATGATTTGTGCCCAAGGAAGAATAATGTGCATAAGCCCTGAGATGACTGATTTGGCTTCCTAGAGAGCTGTCTGGTGTATAGTTCCCAACAACACCGTGTTGTAGGTGAACATGGGCATTTCCACAGTCTGATAGATCTATAAACAGGAACTCGGAATATTCAGTGACTTGCTTAGGCTCACACAAACTCATCATCTAGGGTCTGAAATCAGATCATTTCCAGGCCTAGTTTCTTGCCATTCTCACTGGGTGTGACAATCATGTGACAGTGATCAGATACTGCTAGCTACTTACCTTTGGCTTCACCGGGACAGTGACTTCTTTGGTAAGATAGGGCTGAAAAAGTTCTTTGAATCAAGGCTTATAAATTTAAAGAGCCCCTAAATAACTTCCTTGGCTCAAAAGCATCTCTCTCACGGACCATGTGGCCATTCTGTGAGAAACTGCTGGTCTCTAAAAATGTTTTTTTTTTTTTTTTTTGGTGATACTAAGCCACTAAGCCATAGTCCATTAACATTTTACCAATAATTAATTTATCATTCATTCATTCATTCATTCATTTGTTCATTCATTCAGATGTCAGATGTCAATTATCCTGGCCTTTAAGAGGCAGCTCTTAAACATGAAGTAGCCTTAACCTCATTGCATATACGGTGGGAACCTCCTTCTCTCTTTTCTCTCACTCCTAATTTTCTCATGGAGACTGAGAGGGAGGGGAGCTTGAGTTTTTCCTCATTACTTTAGGGTCTGCGTGCCAGCTCCTGCTGAATTTATTCTGTGAATAGACCAATTCCTCACACTTATTCTCTCTGGCTTAACTCCAAATGTGCAACACAGCTCCATATTTTTGATTTACCACAGAAAACATGACTCACAGAAGGTATCTAGAAGTGTAGCATGGCTCACTGAAGATTGAGGATACAGTGAGAGATGGTTCCATCACACCCTATAAATCACAGGTTCAAATATCACACTCCTCTGCTCTTAAAGAGTCCTTGGCCATTTCTATTTACTCAGGTTCTCACCATATTTATTGGCTTGGCTCTTCCTCTTTTCTCTCCTTTGTTTCCCCCAAATTCTAGTTCATTTCTTATACCGAGCAAATAATTCTGTTCTCTCTAACTCCTATCTCACCAGATAACATTTTCTCTTTCCATTACACATTCATTCATTCATTTATTCGACAAGGATTAAGTAATGTCCACTATGAGGCACTGTGCCAGGCGCTGCTGAGTATACAAAGATGAATTTGACATGGATCCTTAGCCCACAGAGCTGATAACCTACTGGAGATAAGATAACCAGAACATAAGGTAGGATGTGCTAAGTAATTGAAACATGTGGGAAGAGAGGCCTTGCTGTAGGTGACCAGATGAACAGAGTACAGGAGGGCTCAGATTCTTCCTAGAAGGGAGAGGAAATGGTATAAGTCTGAGGCAGGGCAACCTGGGTGAAGTACAACAGCTAGAAACCTAGGGGAGCTGATGAGGTGGCAGGAAGGACCTGAGAACCTGGGTGCAGCAATCAAAGAAGAGATCAGGGCACAAAAAGTCCTTGGATCAATATTTCTCCCTCCTGCCTTCCACCTCCAAATCCTGACTCTCACATCAGGCTGAGCTAGAGCAGAGTGATGAGGAAAGCAGGCCTCCTCCCCTGGGCCGCATGGCTTGGACCACCTGAACTCTTATAGTAGCAATGGTCAGGGTCATCACTCACACCTGTGTATGTGTAACTACTAGGGGAAGCACCTGGCACACAGTAGATACTCAATTTTGGTTTGTTAAATGAATGAATGGATAGTGAACAGGACTAATAATAGCTGTTTGGGTTTGGTACAAGATACAATTTTTCCTAATGAAAGGATAGAGAGATATAAGAACTAGATTGGGGGCCATGAAATGGGTTTTAGTCCTGGGTTTAGCTCCTTTAACTTTCTAGCTTAGTCAGGAGGTCACTACCCACTTACTCATTCATTTATTCATTTGTTCAATGAGCACTGAAATTATCCACTTCATGTCTAACTTCAGGCAATAAAAGCTAAATAATGAGCTCAAATCTTGTGGGACAGAAACATACCCAAATGATGAAATAATTGTATAAATTTTAGATAATATAATTTTATAAATATTAGAGAAGTACTGTGAGATCTCTCACAGACTGTTGCAGGATCAGACAGGATGGAATGTCTGTCTCAACCTCTCTTTGTCCAGTCTGTCTGGGTAGTCTAATTTAAAACAATATCCTTAGAGGGCCTTTAAATTACTTATACCCTATGACACTGGAAATAGTGAACTCTGCTTCATTCTGACAAGTATCACTGCACCAAAGAGTAAAATGTAGGATGTATATGTGGGTCACATTTAATGAAAAGACATAAACTAGGTTTTCTTTGATCCTGTCCACTTAATAGCCCCCAGATGAGTTTAGGAGGTGCTCACACCCTGAAGTGGGAGGAAGGCTCTAGTCTGATGGACAAGGAGAGGCGTGTGGTGCTGTATGTGGGACTGAGGATACACAAAGCAAGCCAAGCTCTGCTTCCATGCACTTGGTTGAAGTAATAGCATTCACTCCTTATTCTGAACATGTCCTAAGACTCAGCTTTCATTTTTACTACTTGTGTGTATTTGTATAATATATATTTGCACAGAGGAAAAGCACTGAAAGGATACATACCAAAATGTTATTGTTAATAGCTGTCCACTGAGTTCATATTATGTATTAAGTACTTTATAAATATTATTTTAGTTAATCTTCATAACAAACCTATGTGGTTATGTATTCTCCCTGTTTTACAGATGAAGAAAATTTGGCATCAAGAGGCAGAGTTACCAACAACAACAAAACAAATGATCCTATTAAAAAATGGTCAGAGGACTCAAACAGACACTTTTCCCGAGAAGACATACAAATGGCCAACATCTTTTCATCAATATGAAAAGATGCTCAATTTCACTAGCTATAAGGGAATGCAAATTAAAACCACAATGAGTTACCACCTCATACCTGTTAGAATGGCTATTACGAATAAGACAAGAAATAACAAGTGTTGGAGAGGATGTGAAGAAAAAGGAACCCTCATACGCCACTGGTGGGAATGTAAATTGGTAAAGCCAGTATGGAAAACAGCATGAAGATTCCTCAAAAAATTAAAAATAGAGCTACTTTAAGACCTAGCAATCTCTCTTCCGGATATCTACCCCTAAAATTTGGAAACATTTATTCATAAAGGTACATGTACCTTTATGTTCATTGCAGCATTATATACTGTAGCCAAGACATGGAAATAACCTAAGCGTCCTGCAAGGGATGATTCGATAAAGATGTGGTACCTATATACAATGGAATATTGCCGCTTGCGACAATATGGATGGTTCTTGAGAATATCATGCTAAGCAAAATAAGTCAGACAGAAAAGGACAAGAGCCATATGATTTCACTTATCTGTGGGATATAAAACATAAAGCAACAAAAGAACAAATTCATAGAGACAGACAACAGTATGGTGGTTAGCAGAGGGGAAGGGGGGTGGAGGAAAAGTGAAGAGGTTAAAGAAGGTTAAATATACAGTGATTGAGGGAGACTAGACTTTGGGTGGTGAGCACACAGTGCAGTACACAGATGATGTATTATAGAACTGTACACCTGAAACTTATATAATGTTATTAACTAATGTCATCCCAATAAATTTAATAATAATAAGAGGTAGAACGGCTTGCCAGAGATCACACCGGAGGAGGAAATGGAACTTGGCTGTTGACTCTAAGCCCGGGCTGCCGTAGAACACTTCCTCCACAGTGGCGGGGTACTGAACGACTTCTAATCTCTGGGTGGTAGGATGTTGGGTGGTTTTTAATTTTTACTTCTTGCTTATCCATATTTTCTAAATTTTGTTAAATGAATAAATATTACCTTTGTAATAAAGAGGGAGAGAGAGAGAATGAAAGGGAGGGAGAGAGAGTGAATGAGATAGGAAGAGAGAGAGAGAGGGAGAGGGATTGAAGCATTTGTTTTCTTTTTCCATTTCTTCAGAATTGTCCTAGGAGATTAGCTCAACTTTTCTTGCATCCATGTTTCTGGAGTGCCAACACTGCCTAGCCTTCTGCCAGGAATAAAAAACCAGAGGCCTCATCTGGAAGAAGCCTCATGAACTCTTTTGTCACAGTGGTGCTGTCACCTCTTCAGATGTAAGTCAGGACCACTAAGAAATGAGTCAATCAAGGTGGGTCAAGATGGGAGAGCAGCCATATTATTTCAGTTATTAAAAACGTGTATGTAAGATTTAAAATAGCCAGATTTCAGTATTAAGTATCTTTCCTATTTTTGAAAAAGTCTAATGAAAATAGGAAAAAAATATGACCAAGGAGAAAAGAAAATGAGAGCAAAAGCAAAGAAGACCAGCCTTGGGGAAAGGAGGTGTAATCATAGATGCAGACGAAATTAGAATAATTGTAGGCAAATGCAGGTGTAACTCTGTAGCAACAAATTTGAAAAACTAGAAGAAATGGTAAAGCATAAATAGATGCCGAATAGATCGGTAAGGCCGAATAGATCCATACAATAAACATGCCAAATCTGATAGATTTAGTACAAAAAAACCCCCCAAAAAACCTAAATCATCTAACTTGTGAATAGAGACATCGACATCCTTACATATTTGGGATAAACACTTTGGGCCAAAGTGTATTAGTCTTTTGATATAATGCTAATATTTTATTTAGGTTTCTGTTTCTACATTTGTTATATAATTATATAATAACAAATTAAAGGAGAAAATTTGATCAGATCAATAGAGGTTGACAAGGCACTTAGTAGAATTCAGCAGTCTTTCCTAATAAAAATCCTAAGAATAGAAGAAAACAGCTAAATGTGATTACTATTATCAAAAATAGCAAACATTACAAATGGTGATGTATTAAAAACATTTCCACTTAAATCAGGAACAAGGCAGGAGTGTCCAAAGTCTCCATTATCATTCAACATTGTTTTGGAGGGTTTAATGGGTGCAATAAGATAAGAAAGTAAAATTATTTACATAAAATTTTAGAAGAGATACAACTGACCCTTCTGCTGTAACTGCATCCAAAAAACTCAAGTATTCTAGAGTTAAAGAACAAAACAAAATAAAAACAAACCCAACCAATCTCAAAATTAATAAGGAGATTTGGCACTTGATACTACGATAAATATTTTAAAGTAAAGTTTAAATATATTAGCCATAGGAAGGAATGGAAAATATATTAGCCATAAGAAGGAATGGAAAATAACTCACTTGTAGGAGCATCAAAGCTATAATAAACTCAGGAACAAATTTAAAAAGAAAAGTACAAGAATTAAATGAAGAAAATCTTATTAAAAGTCTTAAACGAGAACTAAACAAATGGAAAGACATCCCATATTCTTGGATAGAAAACTTAATATAATAAGAATGTAATATAATTCTAATTAGAATCTCAGTAGCTCATATGTCTTCTGAAAAACAAGACTAGAGAGCTTTCCTAGATATTAAAACATACCACAGAGCTTCTGCAATCAAAGCCAGCACAGTATCAGCATAGGAATAGGTGACTAGAACATCAGAACAAAAAGAAAGCACCAGAATAGTCACAATGTTTATGACTATAATACATGACAAAGGCGATATTTTATATCAGTTGATAATAAGTGTTTCTTTAATAAATGATGATAGTGTCACTGGCCATCCTTCTGAAAGAAAAGCACGTTGAATCCCTACCTTACACTGTATTTACAAATAAATTCTAAATCAATTAAATGTAAAAAATAAAATAAAAAATATTGAAATGTAGGAAAACATGCATAATCTCAGGAACATCAATACCTTTAAAACTAAGATAATAAACCCAAAGCTATAAATAAAAAGATAGACATGAATGGCTATATTAAATCTGAAATAAATGTGTGATACCAGAAACAAGATTAAAAAGCAAATGTTAAAGTTGAAGGGGGGGGCAGGATTTGCAACACATATGACAGATACAGGATTAAAATCTATAATAGAAAATTCTTATTAATCGAGCAAAAAAACCAAAAACAAAAACATCTAAATGGACAAACAGAACAAATCCAAATAGAAAAACAGAAAAGCAAATCCAAATTGATTGATAAACATATAAAAAGATGCTCAGCCTCATTGCTAGTCTAGAAAATGCAAAATTAAGTAACACTGAGATGTCACTGATGACTGGAATTGGGCAATGGTGGGAGTTTTTGCTCATATACTGTGAATGGAAATGTAAATGATCAATTTTTTATTTTTATTTTTATGTTTGGAGAGGGATGCGACCTGGCAACACCTATTACAAGTAAAAACACACATATCTTCTGATGCAGCAGTCTCACTGCTGGGTGTGCATTTCATAGTAATAGAAGCATCAGAATGTAAGGCTGGCCATAAGGTAATATTAATTGCAGCCTGATCTGCAGGGTAGCAGTTATGCGAGTGCTGTCCTTGGAGGTGTTTGCAACACACTGGCATTGACTGAAATGTATATAGTAGCCAAACACAGGAAATGAAGCTACAGCCTCTTAGTGGACAAATGGCTGAGTGAATAGGGTACATAAATACCATGGAATATTGAGAAGTCATTAAAGAAAATGAATCAAATCTATACCAACTGACTTGGAGGGACTTCCAAAATATATTATGAAAAAGAAAGGCAAGGAATGCACAGAAATGTATATAGCAAAATCCCAGTTTCTGTAAAAAGAACTATGCTCCCAACTCCTTCATGTCGGAATGAGTATGAGGGAAGGTACTTGAAGACACCTTCAATAAGAAATGAACAAGGGAGAATGGAGAGGTAAGTCCAACCCAACCAAATCCAGCCAGACCAAATCAGATCAGGCCAGGCCAAACCAGGACAGACCAGAGCAAACCAAACCAAACTATAGTAAATCCAACTAAACCCAGACAAACCAGACCAGAACAAGCCAAATCAAACCAGACTAAACCAGATCAGTCCAGACTAGACCAAATCAGACTAAAACCAACCAAACCAGTCAAGTCTAGAGCAGACCAGATCAGACCAAACTAAACCAAACCTAAACAAAAAACAGACTGTCAAAGTGTCTGTGATTAAGCAGCATGTGTGACATCCCGTTTATATTAATCGCATATAGATATACATATATACTTAGATACATACAATGATAAATAAAATGATGGTCACCAAATTATTAGCTCAGCATGGTGAGACCTCAGGTCATATTATTTTTCTTGTACTTTTTTGGGCTGATTAAAAAAATTTGTAGAGTATTTATTATTTACCTAATTAGAAAAAAATGGAAAGTTTTTCCACTGTGAAAGAATAATTTTTGAAAAAAGGGGTAAAAGGGGAAAAAGAAACTTCTTTATGCTGCTGTGGCCCAGAGCCCCCTCTGGAATATGAAAGCAGCAGCACTGACTGCAAAGACCTCAAGGAGCCTTGTGCCCACAGTGTGTTTCTGGGCTCCAAGCACAACATGGTACGTCTTCTGCATCGATTTGGCTTCTTCTCTGGGCCTCTTCCCAGCAATTTCGAGACAGAGAGTGAGAGGAGACTTCAGGCAGCAGAGTAAGCTCGCAGGTCCCCTGCCAGGCCAGGAAACCGAGCCCTGCTGTGGCTCACACAGAATCAAAAAGGAAAGTTTATGGTGGCACGGGGCTAGATGGATAAGAAGGATCTCTCCTTACGCTGGCATGATTTCTCAGGCTTTTCTCTCTCCAGGTTCCAAGTTGCTCTGGGGCATGTGGCTTTCGGGGAGGCCATGGGGCTGAGAAGAGGGTGGGCTCATGACTCTGTTTGCAGTTGCCTCATATTGAAAACACAACCCAGGCTCTCTTCTGAATCTCTGTGGGCCTTTCTATAAATTTCCCCCCAGCACTGTAACTAGAGGTCAAGCACATTCTTAACCCTCATGCTCCCCATGATGGCTGATGCTAGAAGCGGAGAGTCCCAAAGCCACAGCTCAATGTTGCATCTTATTTTTTTTTTTTTAATTTAAAGCTTGGGGTTTCTGTGGCCTCTTTTTGCTCTCGCCTCTGCCATCCTTTCTCCTGTATCCTCCTGACTCTGCCTCTGATGCCAGGAAAGAGTCAGATCTAACGGCCGAAACATGAAAACATGAAAAAATTGCAAAGACAGACATAAGAACTAAGGGAATGTCTTTTCCAATCTCTTTCTCAAGGAACCTTCTCAGCTTTGGGGGACATTGACAAAGCCTCCCACCATGCCTTGCACTAAATAGTTGCTCAACAAACACGTGTTAAAGTACAGCCTTGCGTCTTCACCCATAAGGTATGAGAAGCCTGGCAGGAACCCACCTGCCCCACACACATCAGCACGGTCTTGTATAGCAGATTAACTCACAGAACCACCCAACTGTTAGGAAATCCCCTTTGATTCCTGGGGATGTCTCAGGCTCTGAGGGAAGGAGACAAGGGGAGGTATATTTTTGAGGCCTGGGGTAGCGCGTAGAGGGGAAGCTGGGAGAATGAGATCGATCCAAGGAGGCCCTGTTACAGAGGAAGGTGAAAGGGCATGCAGTTGAGGAAAGGGGAAGAAAGCCATTCCAGAAAGCTTGGAGACCTCAAAGATGGCCAATGATAATGGCAACAATCATTTGACAATCACCACCGGTTAAGTGGTGCTGAAGGACTTGGGAGGTAATTAATCCACTTTCTTTTTATTCGGCAGAGGATGTTTATGGGGTTATTTGTATTTTACTTTTCAGTCCTCAGGCCGAGGAAGGGGTCACTGGGCCAATGCCACACGCCCTTAGCCCTGGTTCTGGGCTGTCATGCCTGGAGCCTGTATCTTCCTATAGGAGATTAGTGCCCTAGGTAAAGCAGGAGGAAAGGCTCTTTACACCTAACGAGGCGGGTGGCTTTGTCCAGCCAGCTGGGGCGGGGCAAGGGAGGGCTGGGGTGCCAGAGGACTCAGTCGTTGTAAAACCAGAGGAGTGGACTGAGCCCGAGCCCTAAGCCCTGGGCCATGTCTTCTCAACACAGCTCTACACTGGCCTGGGGAAATGAGTTTATTGCTGGTTCCAGTCCAGCAATGATCAGCCTAGAAACAGGGTGTTTCAGGATATACTGTCTGGTTTCCTGCACTGGACATTCCTGGCCCCCTTTCCCACCCCCTGCTGAGGGTCAGGCTCATCTCCTCCAAGAAGGCTCCTGGGCTCCCTAGGGACAGGGCTTCTCCAGACCTGTGGCTCTCTGTGCATCTCGTTTTCATAACCCAGTATAAGCTGGTATCTATCCATTTCCCAGTCTCCCCAGCACCTGGCAAGGTGTCTCTGACACAGGTGGGTTCTCAGGGAATGTCTGAGAACCTGCTTTGAGGTCAGATATTCTTGGGTGCAAACCCTGCTTCTGCCTCCAACCGGCTGTATGACCAAAGGCCATACAGGCATTCTCTGAGCCTTGCTTTCCTCACATGTAAATTAGTGATATTCTTTAAGACAGTTGTGAGAATTAAATGAAATAATATATGTGAAATGCTTATAGCTCAGTGGTAGACATGTACAGGCTGGCCACCATGTCTGAAAACGGTTTATATTAGTTTGTCATGCATTGTAATGCAATATCAATAAATCGTTTATCATGTTTTTCCTGTGTTTACAGACCTGATGCCTGCCCTGTTGAAAGCCCTCAATCCATGGTCTTCTACCCATAGGTAACTGGGGACAATGGGTGCCCAAATGCTTGCTGCCTTCTGGAGCCCAGATTTCACCATCAAACACCTGTTACTGACATGCTGCCTCGAGACCCCAGGAATCAACATTTGGACCTAACTGCTACCTGTATACCACACACAGAGATTTTTGAATGTTTAGGAGAATCAGAAAGTAGGTAGACTGTTGGTATGTGCTAAGTCATCAATTCAACCATCCTGTAAACATTTATTGAGCACATATTATGTTCAGGATAATATGCTACAAGGGGTTGTACAAACACAGAGGTCTAAGAGATGGTCCCTGTCTTCAGGAAGCTGAATGCCTGTTTGGGGGTCAGGAGAAGATGCCCAGAGCTGTAGAAGTTGGAGTTCACAGGAGGAAGGGACCACCCAGACCTGGGGAATTTAGGGAGAGTTTCCAAGGGGGAGACACGCAGGACTGACAATTCTTCATTCTTAGATGGAAACGTTAAACTTGGGATCATTTGAGAGGACACTGGTGGTGGTGGTGGGGTTCCAATAATCTGAACATGAGCTCCTCATTTTGGGCTTCTAGAGCAGGGGTTGGCAAGCTTCTATAAAAGACTAGATAGTAAATATGGTGTTTCTTCCTCCTCCTCTTCCTCATTCTTTTTACAACCCTTTCGAAACATAAAAACCATTCTCAGCTCACAGGCCATACAAAAACAGGCCAAGGGCCAGATCTGGCCTGTAGCAGCAGTTTGACAACCACTGTTCTAGAGGATTACCAGAAGTGTGATAGCATTATAAGCAACAATAATAACTTAGCCCCTGGTTTAGTGTGCGGGCACTATGCTATTCACTTCACCTACATTATTGTGCACAATTTTTATAATAACCTGGTGACTAGGTACTATTATTAGACCTTTTATAGGTGAGGAATTGAGGCTCAGAGAGGCTAAGTGACTTTCTCAAGGGCACTCAGCTAGGAAGTGGCAGAGGCTGGATTTGAATGTGGATCTATTTGATTTGAGCACCTACTCTCTTAGTCACAGTATCACAGCAACTTCAGCCGCAGGAGACTGAGATAGTGCTTTTCTTTCTCATGGCTCCAGGGAACATCCATGTGACTGAAAAAAATGCAGGAATAGAAAAATGTGGGAAAAGTAGAGCAGAATTGAGGAGAAGAGAAGGTTGATAAGAAACCCAATCCTGGCTTTCCAGTGGCTTCCCTGGAGTCACAGGTCCTCTCATATCTGGGCACCTCCATTTGATCATCTTTGAAATGGATATAGAATGGTGATACTGGTTTCTCTGCCTCCCTACCCTCTCTCTTCAACTATGAAAAGCCCCCTTTTCAGGTACTTTTAGTAGCTTATGGGGCAGTAATTGAATGAGAATCTGGATTTACTAATCCATTCAGTATACATATGGCTTCATTCCATCAAGGGCCTGATAAGTGTAACAGGTAGCATACACTTATTCTTTCCTCCAAAAGAGTGGGAAAATAGCTCCCTGCACCTCTAACTTCTCAGGGCCCAAATTAACCAAAAGGGCTGAGGCTCAGGAAGGGGAGGGGGAGGAGGAAGGGTTAGCTGGGGGAAAAGTCTTCTTCACCCGCACCTTATACCCCAAAGCTATATATCAGCAGAAGTACCCTGGAAGTCTCTCTGGCTTACCCTCACTTAGAGGCAGAGGGGAATGGATTTTCCAGGAAGCTAACGAAGCTTAAGCTGTAGAGTCCCTCACTTGCAAGTCCTGGGATTGGCATGGATATGTGTTCTCCCATCATGTTTTTGTAAACTTTATAGTACAATTATTTTATATTCTTCTTCTTCAAAGTGGCTCCCAAATTATATAAGCTTCAGGGTTCACAAAATCTAGACCCTCTTCTGCTAATGAGATTTCCTACCTAGATCCCTGTCTGGGGACTGTGACCACACCTTTTAGGTAACAAAAAGTCCCATTGAAAAACCATTTCATTCATTCACCTATTCAGAAAATGTGCTCCTAGTGCCCGCCATGTGCTAGCCCTGAGCCAGCTCTCCAGAGCAGTGGTGAGCATGGCAGCTGTGGTCCTTGTCTCTGTGGAACATTCAGTCTAACAGGGCAGAGGGCAGTGAAGTGATTATTCAGAGTGATGCGACTAAACAGGTGTTAGTGCGATGAAAGAGAAGGGTGGGTGCAAGGACAGTAGGGCCTCCAAACTCTTGGAGGCTGGTGGTCAGGAGGGCTTCCCTGGCAAAGTGGTGTTTGTGTGAAACTTGGACAAGAACACAAGCTGGCCACTGTAAGGGTGGGTGCTGGGAGGGGTGACTTCTGGCCAAATAGGCACTATGTGGCAAAGGCTGGGAGGGGGCCAGGAACCTGACCACTATGAGGAGCTGAGGCCAACTATGGTGGGGTGAGAGTATGAGGCTGGGGCCATTCCCAAAGGCCAGGGGTCCCTGACCCCAAAGGACAAGGTTACCAGTCCATGGCCTGTTAGGAATTGGGCTGCACAGTAGAAGGTGAACGGTGGGTGAGCAAGCGAAGCTTCATCTGTATGTGCAGCTGCTCCCCAGCACTATCATCAATGCCTCAGCTCCACCTAAGATCATCAGGCATTGGAGTCTCATAGGAGCACCAATCCTTGGTGCCAAAAATGTTGGGGACCACTGCCATAGGCTGTTGCCAGCTAGTGGTAAAGATTTTGACTTCTCAAGTATTTCCTTTTAGAAAAACCCAGGCTTTGGCAGGGTTTGCCAAGACTGCTTTGGCAGGGTTTCAGCCCAAATCACAGGCTCTTTTTATGATTCTTTGTAATTCTGCTCACATCAAAGTCAAAATTGCCTGCGTCTGGACAGCTACTTTCTCCAGGCTAAATTACAGACACTGTTCTTGGAGTGTCCAGCGGCAACTCACCACATCCTCCCACAACACCAACCCTGCAGGCTCGGTCAGAGCTTGGCCTGAGAGTCTGAGTGAGCCAGGGACAGGGACAGGGGTGTGGGCTGATGGACAGCGGCCACATTATCAGCGTTATCACCTTGTGCCCTATCACCTGAGTGACCACATCTCGGAGGAAGCTGTCAGAGGTCTGACCTTGCCAGGGAATGTTGGCACCCAAAGTAAACTGCCCCTAGGCCTCATGCTTCGGTGTTGGCAATACGTGAGTGTACCCCCACCACCAGGTCTGGAGTGCCCTCGAGCCATTTTCCGGGAGTTCACAAAATCAGCAGCTTCCAGGGCCTGAATGAACCACTATCAGAGTCACCCCTTAAAGAGACACGGCCTGTGTCTTGCAATTAGGCTAAAACGGTATTCTCTGGGACTAGCGTAGAGAAGGATGGATGTGGGAGGGTGTAGTGAGATCTGGCACTTAGCGAGTGCCCGCCTGCTTTGTACCAGGCACTGTGCAGATATGTCATCAATTCAGTCCTAACCCGCACCTGGTAGATATGTGTCCCAGAATGAATTCGGGACTCTTCGTTTGAGCTTTAGCTTTCATTCAGGTGTTGCATTCAGAAGTAACACTGGTCCTACATCAAAATACAATTGAAAAGCAATTTAAATTGATTCTGTTGTCTCCTGGAAAACATCTAAGGGGATTATATATCCATGAAGGAAGCATAGCAAAACTTTAGAATTGTGTGCTACCACATACCTGCCCCATTCCCTCATCTGAGTAGGGTGGCTGCTCCAAGATCTCCCATCATCCATCTCAAAATCTCCGCAAACTCTCAGGGAACTTCCCCTTTTCCATTCACCTCCCACCAACGATCAACTCAGCCTTCTCCGCCTACTCAGTTCTACAGGTGCATACTCCCGCCTCTTTTCAAAGGTCTTTGACCACAGAGCCACGCAATTAAGTTTCTCGAAGCCTTTGATGTTTGGGAGGGGGGAAGAAGAAGTAAGGCCAGGATCTCATAACACTGGAATCATCATCACCTGACTGGCAAGACCAATAGCCTGACAAGAGTCTAGCTCTTGTCCCACATCATACCTGCAGGCTGAGTGACCAGGGGAAGGGAGGAGACAGAATCCCCGCCCCCTCCTTTAGAAGGAGGCAGGTGGCAGCTGGTACAGCCTTCCCTTTATGAAAGTGTTCAGGCTGGCTGCAGTTACATGAGACAAATGTCCCCACATCTGTGGGGCCTCTGCTAAGACAGTAGAGGGGATCAGTTAAGATAAAAAGGGACAGAAAAATCCAAGTCATTGATTCTTTCTCCACCAGGGATGAGAAGAAACCAATAAAATCCTTTCCTAGTCCACAGACAACAAGAGAAGGGTACTACCATTTGGCATATCCTCTGTCCTGCTCTGATTGCCCTGTTTCCCCTCAGTCTGATAACCCCTTGGTGTCAGTAGCTTATCAGTGGCTGTGGTTTAATTTCTTTGTTTCACTCCTCCCTGAGAGGTCTAGGCTTAAAAATACTCCTTGATCTCATTATCGAGGTCTGTACATCAGACTCACCCCGGGGAACTTTTACAAAAAGCGTCCCCCAATTCCAGATCTCGGGTATAGCTAGGGTATCAACATTAAAAAAACATCTCCTTCAAGGATTCTAAGAAGGAGCCATGGTTGAGACCATGAGGCCAGAAGCAGTTAGGACTGGGAGATGCCTTAGTGCTCATTGGGAGTCCAGGCCCCAGGGGCACAGTTGTGAGCTGGGGACCTGACCCCTGGACATAGTGGGAGCTGTGCCTTGCTCAGTAGAGAAGGCTGGCGGAGACATGGACAGGAGCTGTAGGGCCCTACAGCTCAGAGAGCAGCATTGAAGACAGGGCTAATCCCCCAGGTTTCTTTTCCTCCCTCCCTGGCCTCTGGCATCCTGCTGTCTCCAGAAGGCCTGAGAATTGAGAAGTGAGCACAGAGGCCTGAGGGCTAAGGCTCAGCTCCACCAACACATCTCCAGTTTTCCCAAGGAATATTTCTGCTCCTCTGAGCTGGGTTCCCAAACCCAAAGGATTTCTGGCAAATCATTAATCTTTAGTAAATACCCAGCCATTAATCTCAATTAACTTGATTGCTTAATTAGGCAGTGCAAAAAAAGAAGGATGCCCGTCGAAATGAAAATTGCTCATGGCATGCAGACGGGCTGTGTGGTCTCTAAGAAACAGGAGTTGGAGGTCTGAGTTCTGTTTCCCCTTTTGCCAAGACCTGTGTTTAACACAGGATTTCATATTGCTAAACCAGGGGTTGATGAATGGGCTGTTCTAGTTCCAGGTCATTTGCTATGTATATGAATAATTTTCAAAGCATTGGAAAAAAAGAAAATAGATTCAAACTTATGACCATACTGAATAGCTTGTAATTTCCCTTTGCTACAAATTGCATTTCAGACTTGTGCCCTATCATTAGTATTACACTGATCCGATTCACACAGCAGTAAGTGGTAATAATAGGCACTCGATATATGGTTATTAAATACAGAAAAATGTTTCTTAGATCCTGAGCTGGGGTGTCAGTGGTTTATTTTGATTGTTGCCTTATGCTAATACATGTTCATTGTAGAAAGTATGAAAGACAGAAAAACACAAGAAAGTCAATCTGAGATCTTTATGAACAATTTTGTGTCTGTAGTTCTAGTTCTCTCTTTTCTATTTACATACACAGAGCTTTCAAAGATAAAATTTCTGATATGAAAATCAGTGAGGATGAAGCAGCGGGCCTGGATGACTTGTAGACCCCTGTGGTAGACTGTTGGTGGCCTGCCCAGATCCCCTATGTTGTGGGGTAACCCGATCCCTAGTTGCTGGGAGTGTTGGATGCTGATAGATCACACCTGTATACTTCTGTAGACACTTGCCCTTGACCAAATGGGAGCCACCAGTCCTGAAAATGCCTGGGGGGTTATCCAGGGAGGTTATGCCTTTCTCTCAGGGGCAGCACAGGGTCAATGACTGATGGATACTGGGGCAAAACCTGGTATCACTTAAGTTCCGGAGTTGCCCTTGGGATCAGGCTGAGGTTAGATTTCAACTGAATCACCTCTGTGCTTATCCTACAGCTTCTTCTCCCGTCTCATCCTACTTCCCTCACTATCTTACCGGTTTCTCTGGAGATCACTTTATAGGAATTGCTGGCTCAGACTCTGCTGCTAGAGAACCTGACCTCTGACAATGCCTTTTAGCTCTTGCCCTCTACGACCAGAGTGTGAGTCGAGAGCCTCACTACTCAAAGTGTGGTCCAA
>NW_011888866.1:2171204-2201588 GCF_000151845.1 Pteropus vampyrus
TGGCCTCTGGCATCCTGCTGTCTCCAGAAGGCCTGAGAATTGAGAAGTGAGCACAGAGGCCTGAGGGCTAAGGCTCAGCTCCACCAACACATCTCCAGTTTTCCCAAGGAATATTTCTGCTCCTCTGAGCTGGGTTCCCAAACCCAAAGGATTTCTGGCAAATCATTAATCTTTAGTAAATACCCAGCCATTAATCTCAATTAACTTGATTGCTTAATTAGGCAGTGCAAAAAAAGAAGGATGCCCGTCGAAATGAAAATTGCTCATGGCATGCAGACGGGCTGTGTGGTCTCTAAGAAACAGGAGTTGGAGGTCTGAGTTCTGTTTCCCCTTTTGCCAAGACCTGTGTTTAACACAGGATTTCATATTGCTAAACCAGGGGTTGATGAATGGGCTGTTCTAGTTCCAGGTCATTTGCTATGTATATGAATAATTTTCAAAGCATTGGAAAAAAAGAAAATAGATTCAAACTTATGACCATACTGAATAGCTTGTAATTTCCCTTTGCTACAAATTGCATTTCAGACTTGTGCCCTATCATTAGTATTACACTGATCCGATTCACACAGCAGTAAGTGGTAATAATAGGCACTCGATATATGGTTATTAAATACAGAAAAATGTTTCTTAGATCCTGAGCTGGGGTGTCAGTGGTTTATTTTGATTGTTGCCTTATGCTAATACATGTTCATTGTAGAAAGTATGAAAGACAGAAAAACACAAGAAAGTCAATCTGAGATCTTTATGAACAATTTTGTGTCTGTAGTTCTAGTTCTCTCTTTTCTATTTACATACACAGAGCTTTCAAAGATAAAATTTCTGATATGAAAATCAGTGAGGATGAAGCAGCGGGCCTGGATGACTTGTAGACCCCTGTGGTAGACTGTTGGTGGCCTGCCCAGATCCCCTATGTTGTGGGGTAACCCGATCCCTAGTTGCTGGGAGTGTTGGATGCTGATAGATCACACCTGTATACTTCTGTAGACACTTGCCCTTGACCAAATGGGAGCCACCAGTCCTGAAAATGCCTGGGGGGTTATCCAGGGAGGTTATGCCTTTCTCTCAGGGGCAGCACAGGGTCAATGACTGATGGATACTGGGGCAAAACCTGGTATCACTTAAGTTCCGGAGTTGCCCTTGGGATCAGGCTGAGGTTAGATTTCAACTGAATCACCTCTGTGCTTATCCTACAGCTTCTTCTCCCGTCTCATCCTACTTCCCTCACTATCTTACCGGTTTCTCTGGAGATCACTTTATAGGAATTGCTGGCTCAGACTCTGCTGCTAGAGAACCTGACCTCTGACAATGCCTTTTAGCTCTTGCCCTCTACGACCAGAGTGTGAGTCGAGAGCCTCACTACTCAAAGTGTGGTCCAAAGACCTGAAGCCTCGCTGTCACTTGCTGTTAGCGATGCAGTCTCAGGCTTCCTGCCCGATCTACTGAGTGGGCATCTGAAATTTAACAAGATCCCAAGGAGATTCGTACACACGTTACGGTTTGAGATGGCTGTCTTAGATTATCAGCATTGCAAGAGATTGTAGGAGAGCAGTGGGGGAAGGTGACTCTTCTTTGGCCTAACTTCCATCAGGGCCTGAGAGGTTAGATAAAGAGAGAAGACTGTGTTAGAAGTTCTAAGTATCTGAGCTGCAGACGGTGAAGAAGACTTTTCAGAGGAGTCTAAAGACAGCAGAAACACACGAGGATCTGACCAAAATTGAAGACTCATCCTAGGCCAAGAGGATGAGTGGTTCCTGGCTAAGGAAGGCCTGGGTGTATCATGCGCAATTTCTAATTTCTTCCATTCCGCCAGTTCACAGGATGGCCTTCCATAGTCTTCCTATGCTCTGAGCATTTGTCTTTCCATATGTAACATAAAGGGTTTGGACATGGTGATTTCTGAAGATGCTCTGAAGATTGTACCCTGTATGAGTCTAGGAAGAAAACAAAAAATGCCTCTATAACTGCAGTCACAAACCTCAGGCAAAGATGATAGATACATTAATTGAGAGAGGCAATTGCTAGGATAATGGGACCCATAGGTCACAATTTCAGGCCTGTAAATAAATTCCATTTCATTGCATCAGACCTTTTTTACAAAAGGAAGGAAGGAAAGGGAAGGGAAGGTAGAAAGGAAAGAAGGAAGGAAGGAAGGAAGGAAGGAAGGAAGGAAGGAAGGAAGGAAGGAAGGAAGGAAGGAAGGAAGGAAGGAAGGAAGGAAGGAAGGAAGGAAGGAAAAGAAAAAAGTTTGAAATTACAATGTGAGTACTTATAGGAGCCACGTCTATCTGGTCAAATCCCAGATGCTAAATGAATAGGACTTGAGTTAGCAAGGCCGTCTCCATACCCTCCTCAGCCACTCTCCTTCCTGTGGAATTTCCCTTCCTTGTCTAAATGCCCAGAGTTGCTTAGGAACTCCCCAATGCAGTGCCTGATTAAAGCTGACCCCCTACAGATATGACCTACATGCCAGAATTTTCCCATTACTTTTCCTTCCATCAAACTTTTAGGTTAGTTTCTTCTCCTGTGCCATCCAATCTGGGAGCCACTAGTCACTTGTGTCTATTTACATTTTAATAAAAAGTTTATAAAAATAAATAAAAATATAATTCCTCAGTCACACTAGCTACACTTACAGTGCTCAGGAGCCGTGTGTGGCTAGCAGCCACCATATTGGACAGCATGGATAAAGAACACTTCCACCATCGCAGGAAGTTCTCTCTGACAATAAATGCTGTTCTGAACTAGTCTGAGCTTTATTCCTTGGCAATATATCTGGCCAGTACGTGAGCGTGTAGGACGGGAAAATATTAGAATGTCTTCCCGGTTCTCCCTCCGTGTGCCTTCTCCTTTGGCAAGTCCACAGCTTACTTCTTGCCTTCAGATACCATCTGCTGTGCTCTGAACATTCTGGTTCTGGGACTCTCTGTACCCCTCCTCTTCTGGCTCCTCACCAGCACAGGTAACTACCTCACGGGTAGAGTTGTCTACCTTCTACCACCGTGCCGAAACCCCCAACATGGCTTCGGAATTGCTCTCAGAGCAGCTGCACGGTCGTCTTTGTCTGGGCTGCTATCACAGAGTCCTACAGAACAACAGAAATTTATTTCGATTAGGACGTCTGCATGGTCAGCGAGGACCTTCTTTCAGGCTGCAGACTTCTTGTTGTATCCTCACATGGTAGAAAGAAGGAGAGGGAGCTCTCTGGGTCTGGTACAGGGGCACTGATCCCATTTATGAGGGCTCCACCATGGTGACCAATTCGCCCCAAAGGCCCCCACCTCTTAACACCATCACTCTGGGGGGTTAAGATTTCAACATATGAATCTGCGGGGCGGGGGGCGGGGGGGAAGGGTGCACAAATATGTAGTCTATTGCAATGGTCACTGCTAATATTAATGACGATAGTTGTAATTTCTCAAAATGAGAATCGAAAGTGAGGATTTAAAACAGCTCTGGGCACCAGGTCCCCCAAACCATTTCCTGCTTGCCCTTTCTACATCCCAGTGTTGGTAGGGAGGCCTCAGAGACTCCCTTTTAGGCCCCGCCCAATTCCTCTAAAGTACAATAGTTATTGTAGGAGTGTTCAATAACGACTACTCTTGTACTTGAGGGGAATTGGTTTATTCAACATAATGTGCATTTAGGCACAATTATATTCCCTCTTGGATGGATGCCTCGTGGGACCCTTATTTACATGTAGATTATTCAAACTAATTTTATTCAGTGACACTGTTCTCAAGTTTCTTGTTCTGATTTTGTTACAATGTGAGTTAAGACCCTCTCTGGTTTCCCACTTTCCTGAAATGTGCTGGGAGAACATGTGGTACAGTAGAGAGAGGGTAGACTTGAAATTAGACAGCTTGAGTTGAATCACTGCTTTGCCATATGCAAGCTGTGAGACTGTGAGCATGCTATGTCACCTCTCTGAACTTGCTACCTCATCCCACGAATGAATGCAGAAGTACCTGCCTCATCACGCTGTGTGTGGTAAAGACTCAGTGAGCTATATACACAAAATTGTGTATGACGCTGTACGCATGTCTGACACAGGACAGGAACTCAGCAGATATCAGCCTCCCTCTTATTTCCCTCTTGCTGAAATTAAGTCCACAGCCATTAGCACTTCAATCAAAAAGCAAAATTGTAAATTATTTTCTCCTTCCTCCAAAGGCTTCGAACGCAGTGGCTTGCCATTTCTTCTTTGCCCACTGAAAGAGGAGGCATTTATCATCTGCAGTTTTCTCTTTCCCAGCTGTGCAGATTTCTCTGCAAGCTACCGACTTTTTATTTTGTGACTGAGTTGGTGTGTTTATTTCTCACTCTTGGAAATGGTCCAGGGATGATCTTCTCTGGGGGTTTATCAAAACTGCTGAATTCTGACTCTTTTGGCCAAAGTCCCTTCTATAGGATTTGGAGCAGATGGTGAGTTGGAAGACACTGTCCTAGCACAAAATTTTTATGCACCCCAAAAATGAGAGCTCCCATGAAAATGCCAGGATGATGTGCTCAAGTCCACAAAAGGGGGCTCTCAGCATAGACTGACAGGCTGGCTACAACACTGCTCCCCTCCCCATCACCAGGTAATGCTGGCAGCAACTTCGCACACAATGGAACCCTCAGCAATCAATCAAAGTGTCAATCCAGATGGTCGGTGATGAAGGGAAGGGGGCCGCAGGTGGATGGGTGGGTAATGAAGCTCTGGCAGCCCTGTCCCCATACATGGTTAATGCATGAGGTGATATTTAATCACCTCCCAGTAACAGTTGGGAGCAGGAAAGTAGCTAACTGCATACCCATTTATCATCCAAGAGGCTGCTAGAGTCAGGCTGCAGTGGAATGGTGGCCCCAGACTGGTTCCCAGTACATTATTTCCAGTGGTGGCCAGAGAAGATTTCTTAGGGACCGGATTAAGTGACCTGACACTCTTCCCTCAAGCCAAAAGAAATGGCAGCAGGGCTTCTGTCTCATCCCCTGAGTGATGGCACGAGGTATCACTTTCAATCTGACACAACTTTGGAAAAGACTGGCATAAGGGAGGGAAGTCAGCCTGAGGAACTGGGCCAGGACAGGAACAGGACTGACAAGGGCACTGTTTTTGGCCAAGGTTGGGGCCCAGAACCCAGGGAGGGAGGAGAGGCAGCAGCCATGTCAGGGAGCTCTGCGTTTCATGGAGAAGTAACTGTACTAACAAGAACTGCTGCATTGGCTGCCTTGGTCCTGCCTGGAGGCTGTCCATCTACCCATTCTGGTCCCCATGGGGCCTAGCTGACGATTCTCCTCTAGCTCTGGAGACTTCTACCCCCACCTGGGGGATGTGGGAAGCAGTTCTGTGCTCACAAGGTAGGTGGGAGCTCTTGGTCAGACATAGAAAGAATGACTCATATTCCTCAGGGGTCAGACTTAGGAGTGGTTGAAAGAGAGGGAGGGAGCACTATTCAAGAGTGGGAAAGAACATAGGCAAAATTTCAGTCATAAGGAAAAGCATCACACATATGGGGAGTTGTGTGTAGTTTAGCAGGGCCCGGGCATGTTGAAAAGGCATGTCAAAGCTCACATGCCCAACCAAATTCCCATTACCACTCTCCTCAGGTATGCTCCACCTCTCAGTCCTCCTCACTTGAGGACGAACGAAGGGAACTCCATCCTTCCAGCCTCTAGTTAAACTCAAGGCAAACCCATTAAAGTCATCCTCATTCCACTTTTTTTTGCCAGTAAAATATTAAATCTTTTATTTATTTTAGTTTACCCTTTCTTAATCTATGTCTGAGTTTATTTTTAAATGTACGTAAGCTATTAATACAACAATATGTGTGGATGCGTATGTACATGATACATGCTCAATTTTTTAGAAGGGGTATGCAACCCAGAAAGTTTATAGATTACTGTTGTAGCCTAAAAAATATGGCCTCACATCTTTTGCTTATTCATTCACTCATATATCCAATCATTCTTTTATTTATTAATTCACTTGACAAATATTTATAGAGTACCTTGTATGTGGCAAACTTTACCATCTAGGCCTAAACCACCACCATTGTTTTCCAGCTGGCGTCCCTGCCTCCCGTGTGGCCCTCTTCCAACCCATCCACTGACCTGCATCCCAAGTGATCCTCCAGAACATCACTCCTCTTTTAAAATCCTCCAATGGGTCTCTACACTTTGCAGTATAAAGTAAAGTCTTCTTTATACGACTTAGAATGCCTTTTGTGATGTGACCCTTTCTTACTTTTCAAGCTCCTCTTTTATCACTCTTCGTACTCTGGCCCCCATATGCACACACCATCCAGGCCATCCATTTATTCATTATATCAGTAACTCATTCATCTGATAGGCACTAAATGCTTCCTATGTGCCAGACCCCATTCCAGATACTGGGAACATAGCAATAAACAAAACAAATGCTCTGCCCTCAGAAAGCTTACGTTGGGAGAAGTAGGGCAACTATATAAACAGACAAATGCAATAGTTCTCCCTTATCCACAGGAGATATACTCCAAGACCCCTTAGCAGATGCCTCAAGCCTTGGATAGTACTGAACCCTATATACGTTTCACTAAGTTTCGAATCTTAGTAATGTTGAGTAATGCTAAAGCAATGTCTTCTGGCATTCACTTCTTCCACAGCAACAACCAAGGAGGCTATGTACTCCAGTTCCAGCAGCTACAAGATGGCAGAGCCCCCTGCAAGGATGGCAGAGTTGCCACTGGAGAGTAGTTGTGCTGGCAAGCTGGCTAAGCCTCTGGTGCTAATTGTACAGATTAGGGAGTCCATGAAAGGCAGATAGTATTTGAAGCTATGGGAGTGGCTAAGATCACCCAGGGAGGGGGTAGAGAAATAAGAAAGAGGGTGGGCAGAGGATCTCTCAGCATTAAAAGGGGCAGGTGAAGGTAAAGGTAAGAAAGACTAAGAAAGAATAGCCAGAGGGATACATAAAAAGCAGGAAAGAATGGTACAGGACAAACTTCTCAGCCTTCAAGGTATACACAAAGCACCTGAGGGTTTTGTAAAAATGCAGCGGCCTGGCTCAGTAATTCTGGGATGGAGCACAAGATTCCACATTTCCACAAGGCTCCCAGCTGATGCTGATGCTAATGCTACTGGTCTGCAGACCACGCTTTGACAGCAAGGCTGTAAGAGAAGTCAAGGAAGAGACTTTCAGAAGGATGAAGTGGTTGGCCATGAGATTTTTCCATGCAATGCCTGTTTGTTTCATGTCGGAGCATCCAATAGAAGGGACTGAGCCATCCTACATTGAGGAAATTCGGCTCATAGTGACCAGGTTTGCCTGGACCAGGTGATACACTGGAATCTGGGCTCCATCCCATGGATTTTGAAAGGCATGCTTTCTCTAGGTGGCCTTCCTTGTCGGGCCCTCAAGCAGAGCAGGAGCGTCCCCTCCATTGTTAGAGCAGGGCCAGGGTAGTCTGAGGTGACCTCTAAGAGATGCAGAAGGGCGTTCTCCACGCTTTCCCCGTCAAGTCTGTACAAATGTTTGACCCTGCCCCGCTGCATGATGTGGTCACGGTGACATCCGACTCAGGGACTTTCTCTGCTGTTGTGACGAGCAGCTGGGGCGCCCTTTAGAAGTCCTGTGTGAATTCTTCTTGCAAGACAAACCCTCCTCTGAGAGAGACCCAGGATAGCTGGGTTGGAGGGGGAAACCCCATTCTCCAACCTTCTCTGGCTCCCTCCAAGTGTATATTCCTCTACAAGTTACTCAAAGCTCTCACAATTTTGACCTTTATTATCTCCCACAACATCTTCCATAGTGTCCTTTTCCATCCCCGGGCTCTCTCTCCAGCCATAACAATCTACTCCCCTTCCTAGAAGACACCTTGAAATCTTGCGCTCCTCTCTCCACTCCCTTATCTGCCAACATTTCAAGGCCTAGCTCAGATTCCACCATCTCAGGAAGCCTTCTCAGACAGAGTAAATCTCTCCTGCTGCAGGAACCCCACACCCCCACCTCCACAGCCACCCATTATTTGCACTTCTGTTTTAGCATTTCCCAGAGACTGTTTTTGTTCGTTTGCCCGTTGTGTGTGTGTGTGTGTTTACCATCTAGTTTATGAGCCCCCGGGGGGTTGAAGACTCTGCCATATTCATCTCTGTATCTGGAGTTGCTGCATATGGTTGTACATGCAAAATAGCAATTCAAGCCTGTTGACAAACAGAAGCTGGTCACGTCTTCATGCTCTCTTTTCTAGTTCTGCCCTCTGGACCCCTCCAGTGATTTACTTTGTTTTTCTGAAGAGGCTGCATAATTCTCTGAAGGTGTTAAAAAAATCTGTCTAATATCATAACCCTGCCTGGAAAGATCTGAGCCCCTATCTCCTGAAGAGAAGTCTGCCTCTCAGGCAGGGACTCATAGCTGGGCTACCTCTCTGGGTGGCTGGTAGAAGACTCCACTGCTAGAATCATGTGAGAACTGTGTCTAGCTGAATAAATAATCGTGCATTTCTTTCCTCCAGAGTGAAAAATGTTCATTTTCCTATTTCCACCAAACCCAGCCTTTGGTGATGTTATAACAACCCAATCTTTGCCTAGTCCAGAGGGAGGAAACTTATTAACAGAAAATTTCCGTGATGGGTATCCAGAGGCCACTTTGATGTCCATGTAGGAAAGCCATTAAAATGGAGCGAGAGACAGCCTGGCTGTGTTTGGGGATAGGAGAGAATGAAAGAAGGTGGGCAAAGACTGTGAAGGATGAGTTGGCCCGTCACGGCCCAAGGCCCAGCTGGTTCCGTGGCTGTGAATCTCTTGGGAGAGCTATTCCAGAAAACATCTGAGACTGGCCCAGCAGGCCTTAACCTTCTAGCTGCCTGCCATTCTGCCTTTATCTTTGTCGCCTCTTCACTTTCAGGTCCTCTATCTCATGATGTCTTGGCTGGTCATTTTTCTTCTAAAAGTCTCTGCTCTTCTGGTTTCTGCACCATGGCACACTCCCAGTCTCTATGTACCCCTTCCCTCCTGGCCTCTCCCACTGCCCACCGCTTGAATGCTGGTGGACGTCTCATCGCAGACCATGGGCTTCCCTGGCTGGCCAGCAGTGCAGCACGGAGCTTGTAGCTCTTCCGTGCATTGACAGATGAATGAGTGCATGCACGTAGGTTCCTTTTTTAAACTAAAAATGCTATCTACTTTGTGCTCTGGCTGTGTTCCTGATTTCAAATGGTGATACCATCATCCTCTAGTACCAAAAGTGGAAGTCTAGAATCATCCTTGACTCTTCCTACTTCTTATGCTTTCCAGTGTAACCTTCTAAATAGTTCCAGAATTGCCCTTCCAAAGTGTGCTCTAGCTGCTCTTCGTGACAGCAGAGAAAGTCCCTGAGTTGGATGTCAGCATGACTGCATCATGCGGTGGGGCAGGGCCAAACATATAAATAGTTTTGGAACTGCCATTCTATTTTGACTATCTCTGTCCACCTCTTACTTGGTTTATTTTTATTAAAATCATTTTTAATTGGTTTTCCTATCTCCAGGTTGGTCTCTTTTAAATTAATCCTTTATGCCATTAAAAATTGTTTTTTGTGAGATAAAATTTAGGTAACATAAAATCGCCCATTTAAACCAGTTTAGAATGTACAATTCAGTAGTTTTTAGTATGTTTTCATTGTTGTACAACCATCATCACTATCTGATTTCCGAATATTATACCAGAGTTTTTGAACTACAATCCTTAATCTGTTGGTAGGTGGTGAAATCAATTTAGTAGTTAGCAACCATTGTGTATTTTAAAAAACAAAGCCATTGAATAGATATAAAAGAGAACAAGTCACAGCATTGCAAAGTGAAAAGATAACTACTGTTTCAAGAAACTTTTGTTTCAATTAGATGTTTTTGTATATCTGCATGTTCATAATGTGGGGACTGGGTCACGTGATTTAAATGAATTGATTAATATGGGACGTGATAAAAAATACTGGAGTGGGAAAACCACCACAAGTCTAAACTGTGTAGCTACGGTGATTTTAAATTATAAATCTGAATATGTCATTCCCTTACCCAATGCCTGTCAATGGCTCCCTGGCTTTGTTACTCATTAATTAAGACACATTTACTGAGAGCCTACTATGTGCTAGTCACTATTCTAGGTGCTGGGGATATAGCGTTAAAGATGACACCTAAAAATACTTGCTGTGGTCCAGTTTATATTCTAGTTGGAAGAGACATAAAAACTTGGAGGTTAGGAAGGGAGAAAATCATACAGCATGTTAAAAGGTGATAAGTGCTCTGAAAGAAAAAAAGATCAGTCAGGGTACGGGAGTTTAAAAGTGTGGAATGAGGGAAGGAGAGGACTGAAGTTTTGAAGAGGATGATCAGGGCAAACTTCATCAAGAAGTAACATTTCAACGAGACTTACAGAGCATTTAGGGCAGCGAGAACAAGCAGTGCAAAGGTCCTGGGGCGGGAGCTGCCTGGCTTGTTTGAGGCCTAGGGAGGAGGAGGTTTGGAGAGAGAATGTGCAGGGGGGACACTGGAAGGAGAGGAGGTCAGAGAGATAGCTGGGAGCCAGGCCATGCTGGGCCTGTGGGCCACGGGAAGGACGTTGGCTTTTACTGTGGGGGAAATGGGAGTCATGGCAGAGCTTTGAGCGGAGGAATGATATATGCTCTGGGGTACATTTAAAAAAGACCATTTACAGGATTCAAACTCCTTAGGTTGAGGTTTGAAGTCCTTTATATTTTGGTCCTCTCTACAGATCCAGACCCATTTCGTGTCGCTTTAGCAGCACCAAAATGCTCTCATTTTCTCCGTGTGCCAGGATGTTTCCCATCCCTGGGACTTCACCTTCACTGTCCCCTCTGCCCACTCTTCTTTAGCCTGGCTCACTTCTACTCATCTTTCAGCACTCAGCTCAGATGCCACCCTGTGTCACAACCGCTTCCCCTTAGGCTGTGTGGTGTGCCCCCTACTCAACCCCCTAGCATCTTCTGTGCATCTCTAGCAGTAGTTTGCTTTATCATACTATAACTGCCAGCTTTCTTTCACATTTCTGGTCCCTGGAGGTATGGGATCTTGCCTTTTGTACCTCTTTACCTCACTTCCTAGAACAGTGGTGCATGTAGGTCAAGGAGGCAATACATGGATGGTTGTTGAATCAGCTGGTGCTGCTGAGGGCTCAGCGAGATCTAAATCAATGGCCCAAGGCCACGCAGCTCAGTGTTCCTGGCTCCACATCCAATGTTCCTTCTACTACACCATGGTATGCCTTTCTTGGGGTTCTCTGAGGATTTCCTCAGGGGGCAGGGGTGTGATACCCCATTGTCCCTGGAGGAATTTAATAGATGAGACAAACTAAATAGTGGGAAGGATAGAGGTGAGGAAGACACTCAGAGAGGAGGCAGCTTGCCTAAGGTTACACTGTGCTCATTGAACTTGGGGGTCCCCTTGCAGTGTCTGGCTCTGCACTGAGATAAGTGTACACTGATACTACACCAGGTCCATCTGTATCTCTTCTCAGCGGCAGATCCCCTTTCATCCAAAGTGCTTCATCAACATTAGAACTGGAGAAGGGGGGCCAGGTCAGCGTCCCTGCGGCCCATGGCACAGATGGGGCTTTGGCATAATCTGGGAGCAAACTCGGGGACCCCTCTCAGATACTTGAGGTTGTTCTGCTCCGGGTTGCCCTGCCGGAACTTGGAGGTTAGGAAGGGAGAGAATCAGACTACTCCTTTAAGTCCCCCTCTCCTGCAGCGAGAAAGACTCAGGGACATACACAAGGACACGACACTGTTGAAGATGACATAAAATTTTACACACCATTTCTCTCCAAATAGAAGCGGCAACTTTGCTTTCTTTCTCCCCTGTCTTCCTGTAGGCAAACACAAATCAAGCTTTGCAGTCAGACTATTAAGCCCTTGTTCCAATCATCTTTGCAGCACAGACCTACACTTCTTCCTTCTCAGGTCTGTTTCCTAATAAATATTCCAAGGCGAGGCTGCCAGCAGGTGATTTATTTACAAGGGGGGTATCATTTCCTGCAGCTGTGGGTGGTGTTCAAGCAAATGGCTGACTACGGCTCTCAGCAAACCTGGCCTCCTTATCTATTTTAGATGAGACCAGGGTGATTCATTCCTTCTCTAGTTTCAACTCTAGCCAAGTTAAAATGATTTCTGCTTTAAAAATGTTCAGAGTGTAAAAAAAAAGAAAGAAAGAAAGAAAGAAAGAAAGAAAGAAAGAAAGAAAGAAAGAAAGAAAGAAAGAAAGAAAGAAAGAAAAACTATAAGTCTATTCTGATAGCTACCACTACTTATCACATTTGAATACTGTCACTAGAAAGCACACACACCAACATGCCACCACACTGGTGGCACCAAGAACCTTCCCCAAATGGGGACCTTACAAAAAGGCAGCGGGGAACCCACCTGCACACTGCCAGGCCAGCCTTGCTAAAGGGTTGCTTTAGTCAGAGCCTTTCCAGGCCTCCTCATTTCCTGCCAATAGGGGTTCTAAACCCTTTGGGGATCCAGGACTCCTTTGAGATTTCCCAGAAGAAGATGCCCGTGCCTGAGTGCAGATGACTTCCGCCTATGATTTCAGGAGACGCAGGGGAGTGAAGGGCAGCAAATACGAGGCAGCAAGTGCTGGCGGCAGCCAGAGGGACAGCAGTGCTAGGGGATTAGGGGGTTCAGACTGTGTAGACAGAGTGGTAGCTGGGGCCCAGACCCTGGGTTGGACTTGGATATAAAGAGGAGATGGGAAGTCCTTCTAGACAGGAATGATGGTTGAAGGTAAAGGAACTGAGATTCAGATGGCTTGCTTATGGAGTAACAATAAAGGGAAGGAAGCTAATGTTTATTGAACATCTACTGTGTCTTAGTCACTGTGATATGTGCATGAGGGGCATAAACAGGTGTGGTCCCTCACCTGAGAGAGCGCAGGGTCCAGTGGGGCCCTGGTATCGCCAAGTCCCGAGGTATCATTAACCGTAATGCAAAGTCGGGGAATCAGGGAACAGCAGTCCCAACATAAAGCCCAGTGGCTGCAGAGGGGCTGTGATGGACGGGCACCACCTGATCCTGGGAGTCCTCATCCCAGGGGCAAAGGGCTGGCTGGCCCTCTCCAGTTAGGGGCTGGGTCACAAGGGCAGAGGCTGGACCCTGGGTTTAAATAGGACAGGTCTCAGTTAGAGCTTTCGGTGGTCCTGAGGCCCCAACCAGTTCCAGCCCCTCAAACCAGACACAAGATGGGGTCATATCTTATTTTCTGGCATGGTGACTCAGCTGACCAAAATAGCTCATGCTAGCAGCAGCTCTTTCTGCATCTTGTGGGCTGGGAATGGGCATAGAGGTAAGGCAGAAACTGCAACCAGTGAAACATGAGGATTCCTCCATCTGACTGAGCCATGGAGAAAAAGAGAGACAGACAGAGACGGAGAAACAGAGAGAGAGACAGAGAAAGAGTCAGAGACAGAGACAGAGATAGAGACATACAGAGAGACATGGAAACACCGAGACAGAGAGAGACACACAGAGAGACAGAAAGATATATAGAGAGATAGACAGAGACAGGCAGATAGAGACAGAGATAGAGAGAGATATTCCGAGGAACTGAGTAGGGCTTCTTCTAGCACTGAGGCTGAGGCACTCTTCAATTCTTGGTCAGCAGCTGGTGAAGTCATAGGACATTGACTACCAGGGAAAATAGCTTGTAAATCTCAGGACCCAGAATTCCCTCCAAAGTACCACAGAGCATACCTGCAAGGCGGTGCTATCCCTGGCGAATGACTCCTCCCCACACTGGTTAGAGTGGCAGCTCCCAACTCTTACATGCTCCTGAAGCCCCACCTTTACTTGGCTCCAGGATGGTCCTGAGCATTCTGTTCCCAAGATCCCCTTGTTTTGGCCTTTGGACGAAGGGTCTGAACGTGCCCCTCTCCACATGCTATCTCATTTGCTATGAGAAGGAATGTCATCTGTCTCTCCTGCTTATCCACATACCATTGTTCCACCAAGGCTTATTCCATCCCTACTCCTTTCATTTAGAGTCAGCAAAGGAAGCTCACATTCAAAAGTGGGTCTGGCACCATCATGGGTGCTTGCCAACATCATTTCCTTTCATCAAGACAATAATTCCAAGACCATAATTTAGCAGGTGAGAAAACTGTGTTCAAAGAACAAATATGATTTGCCCAAGGCCACTGTTGGTTAGATGGAACTGGAATTCGGAACTAATGCTTTCTGTGGCATTGCACGCAGTATCACATCCACACACCTCCCTCTCAGAGTCTGAACATGGTGCTCAGAGCCTGCATAATTCATGTGAAAACGGTTATTATTTTATATTAATAGCAAACAGAAGCTTTCTTATTCTGTGACTTGGACCGGTAGTTGGTTGATTTATCGAAAATTTTGGTTGAGCTGGGAAATCATAAAACAGGACACATATAATCTTATTTTGATGTGGATCCAAGGCCTTTCTCTTAAGAAAAGAGCTCTTTCATGACCATTCTCCCTGTCTGACTAACAAAAGCGGCACTCATAATTTCTAGTTTCTGTTTTTATAAAGAGAAGAGAGAACTTAAAGTTACTTGTGAAACAATCTGAGTGTAGAATCCTTCTAGGCTTATACAAAGCTCTTTTTATTTTTTTTACAGTTATCCAATCCACACTTCATTCAATAAGATTTTTTAGATTCACCTCTGTCAAGCTGAAATAGATGCTTTTGTGTGCAGCCGTGAGGCCAGTGGCATTTCCTGACTGACCACTGTAGTGAGCATTGCATCAGGGGCACTGTCTCCCAAATATTGTCCCTGGCAGGGAGGCTCGAGGCTAACTCCCAGCCTTTCTGCTCAATGGCCCAGAGGATGCTTGGGGCACCACTGAACTGGGATGAGTGCCACAAAACAGGCTGGAAAAATTCTAGATGCCAGGCCACAGGGTAAAGAGAGTTCTCTGGAAAGAGGAGAATGGATAAAGTTTGAGAGGGTAACTACTGGTTCTCCAGAAAAATAAAGAATAAGTACAATGCCACCATGAAAAATGCCCCTTCCAGGAACAGAGGGCAGAGTGGTGTGGCAAGAAGCTGATCCTTTGAGAAGACCCATGTTCAAGTCCTGGCTCTGACGCTTACTTGCTGGGGGACATGAGGGTTCTTAGAGGTTTGTGAAAAAATAATTTCCTGTTGGCTTCTTTCCAGGAAGGCAGCATAATGAAGTGGAAAGGGCATGGCTTTTGAATCATAGAGACCTTAATTCGAATGTGGGTTCTGTTATTTACTAGAATGTGTGTTACCATGTTGCATAGGAATTTTATCTGGGCACATAGCCACCAAGCTAAAAGCTGCATTTTGCAACCTACCTTATAGCTGTATGTAACCATATGACCGAGTTCTGGGATTGTGGATGGGAGTGAATATGCAACTTCTTCATCTTCCCTAAAAGTGAAGAAGCATATCCTGTTCTTCTCCCTCCTGCCTTCTCCTATTTCTGGAAAGTAAATTTGGCGGAGGAGTCATTTTGGATTACGCAAGTACCCCAGGTGACTGGCAGAAGCAAACACAATTCACCTCTGGAGCAATGCAATTTCTATCCAGGCCTCAAATAATTTCACAGATAAAGTTCCAAGGCACACATGCTCCCAGTAAAAGACAAGGCACGAAGTGAGAAAAAAATATTTGCAAGTCACGTAGTATCTAACAAAGGACTTTGTTTTAGTAAGTTTGGATTGTTGTAACCAAGTACTGTAGACTGGGTGGCTTATAAACAACGGAAATTTATTTCTCACAGTTCAAGAAGTTGGAAGTCCAAGATCAAGATGACAGCATGGTTAGGTTCTGGTGTTGGCTGTTTTCTCCTTGTATCCTCATATTGCGAAGAGAGGGCTAGGGAGCTCTCTGAGGCTTCTTTTATAGGCCACTAATCCCATTCAAGAGGACTCCACCTCATGACCTAAATACCTCCCAAAGGCCCCACCTCCTAATACTATCACATTGGAGGTTAGGAACTCAACATATAAATTTTAGGGGAGACATAAACATTCAGTCCATAACAGACTTGTACCTAAAATATATAAAGAACTCTTAAAATTCAATAGTGATAAGACAAACAGCCCAATTAAAAAATGGGCAAAAATTTAAATAGACATTTCACCAAAGGAGATAACCAAATTGCTAATGAATACATGAAAAGATGCTCAAAATCATTAGGGAAATGTAAATTGAAACCATGAGAGACCATTTCACACCCACTATGATGGCTACAGTCAAGTACAGACAATAACAAATGTTGGCAAGAATGTGGAGAAATCAAAATCCTCAAATATTAGTACTGGTGGGAAGCTACTTTGGAAAACTGTTTGGCAGTTTCTGAAAAACTTAAATGTAAATTTGCCATACGACCCAGAAATTCTACTCTTAGGTAAATAACAAAGAGAAATGAAAACATACCTATACAAAGACACGCCTAATGTTCACAGCATCATTAATCATAATAGCCAAAAGTGGAAACAATCAATTAATGAACAGACAAACCAAATGAGTTATAGTCATACAATAGAATACTAAGTGAAATGCTAAGTGAAAGAAGCCAGACACAAAAGGCCACATCTTATATAATTCCATCTATATGAAATGTTCAGAAAGGGCAAATTTTGGGGGATAGAAAATAGACTAGTGGTTGCCTGAGCCTGGGAGTGGAAACAGGAATTATAAATGGGTACATGTGGTATTATTGGGATGATATAAAAGTTCTAAAATTTAATTATGGTAACACATTAGATTGTGCAATATGGTAAATTCACTAAAAACCATTGAACTGCACCTTAAATGGGTGCATTTTATGATACATAAATTATACCTCAATAAAGTTAAAAGATGTAGAATTGTATACCATTAAAACTTTCTTTTAAGACAAGAGCAAAAATAAGATATTTTCCGATAAAAATAATCAAGACAGAGTATCATCAACAGACTTTTAAAAAAAGAATTTCTAAAGAACATGCTTTAGAAAGAAGAAAAATAATGTGAGAAGAAAGTTTGGGGATGTTAGAAAAAATGATGAGCAAATAAGCAAATGAGGAAGGGAAGTAAATTTATTAATGTGATCCAAAACAACTACAAAAGCCCATGGCATTACTTACAGATTGCATGATTGTCTTCTCAGAAAACCTCCCAAAATTTATAAATAATATATTAGAATTAATGAGATTTTAGGAAAGTTAATAAAAGTCGACACACAAAATTCTATTACACTTCAACACACCACCAACAATCAGTTTGAAAATAAATTGAAATGATCTGATTAGTAAGACAAAACGTGCAGAGTATAAATTTACTTAGGAATAAATCTAAATAAATACGTGCAAGCTTTTTATAGAGAAAATTGCAACACTTTCCTGAAAGACATTAAAGAAAACTTGAGTAAACTAAGAACAAAATCATGTTCTTAGATGGAAAGATTCACTATTGCAAAGACATCGATTCTCCACAATGCAGTTTAATGTAGTACTAATAAAAGTCCTAACAAGATTATTTGTGAAACTTGAAAAACCTATTCTAAAATTTACACTGCAGAGAAAAAGTCCAGGAGTAGCTAAGACACTCTTGAAGAAGAACAAAGTCTTGGGAATCATCTTGTCATATGGTAAGATTTATTATTAATATAAAATAATTAAGAAAGTACGGTGCTGGAGCGGCAATGGAGAAGAATAGAAAGATCAAAAATAGAACTTAATATATGTGGAAACTTGATTTATTACAAAACAGATATTGCACATCAGTGGGGAAAAGGATGGACTGTTCAATAAATGATGCTAGAACAACTGGTTGATGCCAATGATGCCAGAACAAGTGGGGTGGGGGGACTGAATCCCTACCTCACACCATGAACAAAAGCAATTCCATTTGGATTAAGCACTAAACAATAAAAGGTAGATCTACATATGGGATCACATTCTATAAAAACCATGAACACAAACACACACACACACACACACACACACACACACACACACACACACACACACAGACACACAAATGCATGTAGAAACTGGGGAAGACTGAATATGATTTGTAGTCTAGTTAACAGTATTTACCAATATCAGTTTCTGGGCTTTTATATTGTACTATAGTTATATAAAATATCACCAGAGGGAAGCTGAGGGAAGGGTTCATGGAACTCTGTGAACTATTTTTGCAACTTTCAGTGAGTCTATAATTATTTCAAAGTTAAAAGTAAAAAAAAAAAAAGTGAAAGGAAAAGCTATAAAATGTTTAGGAGGCAATATATAATATGTTTATGATCTCAAGGTGGAAAGACTTTCTTAGTGAAAACAGATGGTGCAAAAACCATAAAGGAAAGGATTAATAAACATAATTACATTAAAATTAGAAACTTCTTCACAAAGTGACACCATAAAGAGGATGATATAGAAGGCATGTGTCACATAACATGTCTCACTAAACAGTTAGCATCCAGAATACAAAAATAACTATGTATCATCAAGAAAAACAACCTCAAATGGGCAAATGTACGACATACATTTTCATAGAAGTTCAAACAGCCCAGAAATATATGAAAAAAAATTCCTCAATCTAATTAGTAATCAGGGATGTGTTAAATAACATCAATGAAATATAAAAATATCAATGAAATATAATTTTATACCAAACGTTAGCAAAAATTAAAAAATAAGACAGCATCAAATGTAGGCAAGGATGCAGAGCAATAGGAACTCACATATACTGAGTATGAAAGTGTAAAATTGGTACATCCACTGTGAAAAACTGTTTGGCAATAGCTCCTAAGGCTGAACATACACATATGACTCAGCAGTGTTCGTGATAGGCAAAAACTGGAAACAACACAAATGTCTATCAATAGCTGAATATGTTGCAGTATATTTATAAGATGAAATATTATACAGCAATTAAAATGAGCAAAACATTACAAAACAAAATGAATGAATCTCACAAACATAAGTTTGAAGAAAAATGTCAGACACTAAGGAATGTATAGAGGATGAGTCTACTCCTATCTTCTTTAGCGATGACACACAGGAGTTGAGTTAAAACAAAAAGAAAAGCAAGACAATGATTACTTCAAAAGGTAGGAGAGTGATTACCATGGTGGGTGAGGGTGAGTGGAATTTGCTTTTGATCAAGGAATTTGCTTTTTGATCAGGGCTTCTTGGGTATTGGCAAGTATTCTTGAATTAGACCTAACAATTATTTGTTAGTTTGTATATAGGGCATATGGACTTTTCTGTATGTTATCTTCTACCAAAAGAAGAAAAAAAGTAGGGCATATGTCACTCTACATTTCTTCCATTACAGTGTTTATCACTGGATTATAATTTCTTATAACTATAAATTAACCCCCATTATAATGAAAGATACACAAGAACAGGAGTCATGTCTAATTTTACAGCCTTGCTGAGCACTTAGTAGGTATTCAATAATTTTCAGTGAATGAATAGTAATCTGCTACTATTTAAAGTTAAGACTGAGTTTGTGAAATTGCATCTGATTTTGCAGCCTAACTTAATCTTTACACAGGAATGACAGAGCAGGACTCAACCAGCAACCCTCACCTGCATGCCAGGACTGTGACCTCGGGAAACAGAATTGAGCAGAAGAAGGGCACATCCAGTTGAATCTGCTAGGTCTCTTCTCAACATGTTACATTACATTAGACAGTTTGTGGTGGGAAATTACAGTTTAGCTGGATGGCTGATGATTGAGTGACTCTAGCATTTAGAACTTTCAACATACTGATCCTCAGTGGGATGGTCTTTGGCAAGAGCTGTCAGGGAAGTGAGCCTACATGGAGCCAGCTCCTGTCTAGAGTGGTCCCTGTAGAAACTTTAAACAATGACAACAGCTCCAGAGTTTGTTTATATGTTTCTCTGCTTATGACCCAACATCAAGCTGCTGAACCCAGCTGCCTGGTAGATGATAGCAGTTTCTCTCTCCGACATGGGCCCCAGGGGATGGAGGGATAAGGAGGAGAAAGATCAGAGGGTCAGTCTTTTGTTATACAGGCAGCTTGTGGTCTAGTGGTTCAGGCAGAAAGTCTGCATCCTGCCTCCATAAGCTTGGAATCTTGTCACTAAGTCAGAGTCGTTAACCCAGCCATAGCTGAGTTCTGAAGGTCTAAGGAAGTTGGGGCTCACACATGAAATGGTCTGCATTGAGTCCCAGGGATATGTACTTGGTATTTGGTCATTTCCTCAACAAGCATGCATTGAGTGCCTATAACAGACAGATGCTGTGCTAGGCCCTAGGGATAGTGTCCAAAGGGGAAAGTCACATCATCCTTCCAGGCTAGACTGGTGTAGGTGTTATTCAGGAAGGAGCAGATATGGTGGACTTGATCGACAGCTTCAAGAGATTGATTCTAGAGAAGTCTTCCTGAGGATGGAAAGACGTAGTTAGTTCTAGGACCAAGGAAAGAAAGCACCTGATCCAGGTTTCTTGTGGCAAGTATTGGAGCAGGCCGGGGAATATAAATGCTTACAACATAAATTTTTAGATGGCTGAACTGTAAAGGGAGGCAGATGTTTGGAGAAAAATCCCAAACTTTTGAAGTTACGTCAGGAAGAGTAATTGTTCTTTTTAAAGAGCCATGCTTTATTATCACTGTTAGAAACAACATGCTTGGCTGTTAAAACATCAGTACTGCCCCTCTCCATGGCCCCACAGCCTTTATGGAGCACCCACAGAAGCCTAAACTGTATTTGGGTGGTAGGATACAGGTTGAGCCCTTCATCACTAATATACATAGGCTCCGTGCTCTGATGTGGCTACAGGAAAAACTGTGTCCTTTTTCTCAGAGTTCAACTGGGCACTTTTTTCTTTCTTTTTCTTTTTGACTAGATCACTCCTGCCAAAGAATACAAACCTTCGGTGATCATGTGAGAAGCATGTCTGTTAATTTATAAATGTTGACACTGAGAAGTGACAGACAAGTATGAAGCTGCTTATAAGAATTGTATGCATTTCTGATCATTTATGTAGTTAACCCTCTTGAATTTAAACTTAGAATTCCTATTCCATGTAATTTTTTTGAATGGTACATGAAAGTGCATGAAATGTAGTATTTCTGACTGTATATTTACTTAATCAAAGAATTATGTGCATTCTGATTTCTCATTTGTTTAACGATGGATTTGAAAGTTTAAGAAGTATAAAAATAGTTAAACTATGGTAGGAGTTTTGAAAAACTTTGAATAACCATGGAATTGAGAAGACTGAAATGCTACAAGACTATTTTTTAAAGAAATACCAGATACAAATGTTCAACAAGCTATAACTAATGTGGAAAACTTTAACACAGGATATTCATATTATGATGGTGAACCCTGCACTGGGGAGTATGCTATGAATGCCTGTTAATGATTTTGGACATTAGCCATAGCATATGTGGAGGCCAGAGTGGGTATTGTCAGACCTAGGATTTTATAAGTAATCATGGCAGCATATTTATAGGAATACAAAAACATCCAGTGCCCAACAGTGCCTGGTATCAAATAAAAATTTCTCAGGCATGCAGAAAAGTACAAAAATAAGGCCTGGGGGGAGGAGATAAGTCGATCAATTGAAACTGACCCAAAACCGACACAGATGTTAGAGTTAGCAGAGAAAGACATTAAAATGGTCATCATAATTGTATTTCATATGTTCAAGAAGCTAAAGGAAAGATTAAACATGTTAAGTGGCAACATGGAAGACTCAAATCAAACTTACAGAGATGGAACTGACAATGTCAGAGATTGAATTAAAGGTTCTTTCTGGACACTGCAGAAGAAAAACTAGTGAACTTGATGACAGCCTTATATACATGTAATAGGAGTCTCTGAATACAAATGGGAGAAAGCTGGGAAATAGAAAAATTATTTGAGAAAATAATAGCCCCAAATGTGATGAAAACTACAAACCACATATCTAAGAAGTGCAATAAACCCTGAGCACAAGAAACATGAAGAAAGCTACACTAAGGCATACGATAATCAAATTGCTCAAAACCAATGATAAAGAGAAACTCTTAAAAGCAACCAGAGAAAGAAGAAAAATTATATACAGAGGAACAAAGATAAAAATGGCAGTAGTAATTCTTATTTGGAAACAATGCAAGTAAAGAGTGGAACGACATCTTTATAGAACTGAGGTTAAAAAACAAACCTGTAATAGAGGCTCATGGGAGTCCTGATGTTGGGTTTTGCTCAGGCTGGTGTGGGAAGGCCCAGGCCTGTGGGAACTGGCCACTTCTTACTGCTGGGGGCTCAGGGCTCCTGCCCAGCTTAAAAACAAAATAAAACAAAGCAAAAAAACCTGTCAACATAGAATTCCATACCTAACAAAAATATTTTTTAAGCTGAAGGTGAAATAAAAACCTTTTCAGGCATATAAATGCTGAGAGAACCCATCACCAGTAGAACTGCAGGTAAGCAATGTTAAAGGAAGTTCTTTGGACAGAAGGAAAATAACGCAAGATAGAAATATGGATCTAAGCAAAGGAATGAACAGTACTAGAAATATTAACTTCATGGCTAAATAATAAAATTTCAAAATTATTTAAACCTCTGTAAAATATATTTGAGCAAAAATAATAACAATGTAGAGTTTATAAAATATGTAGAAGTAAAATCAGAATCATAATGACAATAGAACAAAGGCCAGGAGTGGAGACATGGGGTCGTTCTGTTGTAAAGTTCTCACACTAGGTGAAGTGGTAGAATTATACTTAAAGGTAGATGTGATAAGTTAAAGAGTGTACTATGTGCTTTCTGTTGGGACTGTTAGAGGAGAACAGATGGGAATGGGAAGATACAGGTCAGGAGCATCCATGATCAGAGCTGCTGGGAAGGGTCCTGGGCAGGAGGTGGACACCACCCCATGGTCAGACAGCACTGCAGAGCAGGGGGAAGTGAGAGGAGGTCAAAACCAGCTTTGAATGAGTCACAATTTCTAAGACTTAGAACTGAACTTAAGAGTAGCAAGAATTCCTTTTCAGATTCCACCTTCGCTTTCATGTCTATTATTCCAGAACAGAATTAAATAAGCTTCCGTATTCTCAGAGGATGCCATATTCCATTGGATATTTTTGAGGTCAAATACCATAATGTCATAAGGGAAGGCGTTCAGATTGAGGAACTGTTCTGAGAGACTGAGGAGTTGAAGAGAATAAACATAGTAAAAGGAAGGCATGATCCAAAGACCGAGTCAGAGTCTATATTAAAAAGTTCATACTTCATGAAATAGATTTTAATTGAGAGCAGAATCCTAAACATACAGTGAAATAACACAACAAAGTCCACAACCTCCTCTTGGCATGCTGGGTTTCTCCATATAAAATAAAGCATCTAGCTGGAAGCATAGAAGAAAGCCTTATCTCTATTTCACTAATGAAAACTCCAAGGCACACAGAGAATAATTTGCCCAAAGATATGACTGATAATTAGAATCAGGCTTCTTGACTTGTGATTTAAAGTTCTAGCTATTTTTAAATCGGTGGATCTATGAAACTTTTTAATGAAGTATAATATCTAGGCAGAAAAGTGAACAAATAAAGGATTGGAAAGTGAACACATCAACAGAGCTAGCACTTAGATCAAAAACAGAATGTTCCCAGCCCCAGAAGTCCCCTCCTGCCCTTTTCCAGTCCCTATCCCCACAAAGTAACTTCTTCTAAAAAGATAGAATAATTTTGCCTATTTTTCTCCTTTCTAGAAATAGAAAAAATAAAATGTTTTTTTTTTTGTTGTTGTTGTTTTGTTTTTTGCTTCTGGTTACTTTATCTAAGCATTAGTTTTGTGAGTTCCATCCATATTACTGTGTATTCAGATAGGTTATTTATTCTCATTGCTGTTTACTATCCCATTATTTGATTCTATCACAATTTATTTATTCCTTCTACCAAAGCCAAGGGCATTTGAATAGTTTTCATTACAGAAATGTTACAAAGAATGCTGTCATGAAGATTCTTTTAGGTGGCTTTTGTTGAAAATATGTACACAGTTGTTAGATATGCATTTAGGACTGGAATGTCTGAGTCTTAGGATATATATGCTAAGCTTTGGTAGATACTATAATTGTCAAATTTAAATTTTGGCTATCAAAGTTTAAAAATCACCTAACTATAAAAATTTGAGTTTGTTTATATCTGGGCATTTGTCCTATATTGCTAAATAATTGCCTTCTCTTCTCAGCTAGATCATTGAGGAAAGGCCCATGACTTGAACTTCCCTTGTATGTCTGTGGCGCTGGGTACTTGGGCTGGGTTAGAAAAACTGTTATGTAGATACTTTCTTATTCAAATGTAGAAAGAAAAGCACAGACATGGTTCTCTTTCCAGGGAGGAGTCACTGACTTAAAAATACACAGAAAAGATAGAAAATGTCTCAATAGAAAGAATAACTGAACCAAGACAGGTTTAAAAACTTGAGAGCAGAAATCACGGCTCATGAATCTTTGTATCCCTCCCAGTACCTAACACAATGCCTTACACACAGTAGGTGCTCAATAAATATTTGCCAAATGAATGGAATCAAGGTAAGAATGATCGTGAATTGCTTGTATCACCTAGAACTCAAAGGCAAGTGCATTTTGAGATGTGGGAAAACAAGATGAATGTAGAATTGGGTAAAAGTTGGAGGAAAATATGCATCGATCCAACTCATGGAAAACATTTTATATAAAGAAAGCAACTTAGGTGTTTTATTAATTTTTGGCCATTCCTTCCAGACAGAAATCCTGGCTCTCTCACTCTGATCCTAAATAATGTAAAACTGAAGAACAGATGTGTCTTTGGGGATGGAGGTTAAACTTCATTCCTCAAAACCTAGATGTAGTGGGAGAAGCAAAATTCAAAAAGTTTCATTAACACAAAAGACAAGCGTATCACTCTAAGGCACCTCAATCTCAAAGACTCAAGACAATACCTGGGGTGATGGGGGGATTGTCAGGCTGATGGGGAGTCTGACCTCTGGCACAGGCTCCAGTTTTTAGGAATGAAGGCTGAGCTTTTGCCTATGCAGCAGCAACATGCATAAAAACAGGCTTAGGTCACAGGAAATAAAGATGAGATGCTGAGTTTTTTTCCTGAAAGGGGTTTCTGGAGAAAAGGAGAGCTTTGAAAAAAGATCTGAACTTGGCAGTGTCTGCATCTCTCCATAGACCCTCAGTCCCAAGCAGACTGAGAGCAAATTACACAGATGTGTGCATTTCTGCTGAGGGTAACACAAAGGAAGCATCTTTCGTCCATTTTAAAACCAGACAGAACAAAATATAAACCCTCTGAAAGTTACGTTCAGTGGCATGTTTTGACATCTCACAGGAAATCAAATTTCTGCCAAGGAAAAACCAAGAGTTTTTGGTCAAGCCCCAAAGGACTTTTTCAAACTTCTCAAACAAGAGTGTAATATGAGGTTTCTAACCCACTCTGTAAACCACAATATCTCCCCTTCCTTAAAATCAGAAAAATCCAAGAATATTTTCTAAATGAACAAAGCGGAATATCACAGCTCTCCTGCAGGAAAGGAGGAATGTGATCCATTCAGGGCTACTGGAGTCAGGTGTGCCAAACTCAGTCTCATTTGGGCTTTAGAGAGAAAGAAGAGGGGATGAAGGTAGGGATATCAGGTTGGAGGGGTGGTGGAGAGGAAGGAAGAGAAAACTGGAGAGGCGCTTAGATGGTCAGATGCAAATTTAAAAAATGAACATTTATCGAGCACTTACTGTGTGCCAGGTTTTTTATATGAAGTATCTTATTTAATCCTTAAAGCAACTCTACAAGATAAGTATTTTTATTTCTATTATTCTGGGCAAGGAAATTAATGCTTTTCTAAAATCACATGGCCAGCCCCTTCTGCTATAGAGAGGGCTTCGCTTTGGTCCTCTTGGCCACACTGCCTTCCAAGAGTAGAGTCCCAAGGGCAAGGGGATATGCTTACCCAAAGCCTGTATGTCCCCCACTAGACAATGCTCTGGGTGCCTGGAACCCCAGAATCTCCTGCCTAGATGGCCCCAAACCTTCTTTCAAAGCCCACATAGACCTCTTTTCCTGGGTGCATACTGCTAACGGGGTGCTGGGAGGTTGATATCTGCCATTAGCCAGGGCGTGTAGGCTGGTTGTCTCCACACATGCATGTGAGGCTTCTTGTGATGTAGGACAGAATTTGTGGGGAGAGAGTGGGACGTGAAGGGTCAGGCATAGATGGGGAAGAGAATGGAGACCAGGTCTTCTCCCTTCATCATATCAAAGCAGAACTCCAAGGGGTCTGAGATTCAAAACCAAAACTGGCCTTGCAAGTCATTATGAAAGTATATCCATCAAGGTTGGAGACTAGAACTCATACATTTAAGTCTGTTATATATATTTTTAAACTTTTTAATATTGAGTCATATGGCATGGGGCCTTCCTGCCTGGGTCCTGCGAATGTTGGCAGTGGGCCTGCCTACAGTCAGTAAAGAGGCAGAGCTGGTGGGAGCCAAACCCAGCTCTGTCCTCTGCCAAGGGTAAATGCTTTCGACTGCCCCATGATGCCTGACCCCGCAGAGAAGTCAGGGACAGGAATAGAGCTGCTAAGTATTTTATGGAAATGATCTTATTTTATAGACATTATCACTAGCAATTTCCCATCACAGGTCCTGAGCTGCTAAGAGCTTACTGTGGGACCCTTGGAAAGCCACCCACCTCTCTGGGAATCAGTTCCTGCCTCTAGGAAATGAAGGGCCTGAATGGATGACCTTTAAGGGCTTGTTAACATGACGACTCTAGGAATCTAAAGAATAAAACCTGTTTCCTGTCTTTACTGAGGGTCTCATCAAAAGGTCTTTTAAAATTGTGAAGTGCTTTAAAGAATAATAAAGGTAAATAACAATACAAAGACCATGGTAGTGAGGGGAATAAAATGAATGGATTGCCTCAGACATGAAGGGCCTGGCAGATGACGCTGGCAATCAATGTCTTGAAAGGGCAGGGGCCAGGGACAGCAGTAGGAAAAAAGGATGGAAAAACGAGAGGCACAGGAAAGCTTTTATGTGGCCAGCAGGGCATTGTCCCTGGAGGCAGCCAGTCTGTCATTGCTCGTGCCTGTTCCCTGTGTCTCTTGAGAGGGAGCTGGAGACAGAGGGTAGACCCTGGATAGGAGTTCATTTAGGCCCCTGGCCACCACAGCCCAGGCTGGGGAAACAGTGGGGGCCAAATCCAGGGTAGGGTAGGACCCTGACTGGCTCACCAGGGACCTCCCAGGTATGAGTCCTTCTGTGGTGCGCTGGGAGCAGTGTTTGTGCGTCTCAACCTCCATCAGCACGCTCTCTCCCTC
The DNA here is from genome assembly GCF_000151845.1 of Pteropus vampyrus. NCBI lineage: Eukaryota > Metazoa > Chordata > Mammalia > Chiroptera > Pteropodidae > Pteropus > Pteropus vampyrus. The sequence continues at coordinate 2,198,473 of NW_011888866.1, forward strand.
TCTCTACAGAGCATTTTGCCTTCCTCTTCCTGCAGTCCAATTGGCTGCTTCTATCCATTGGCCTGAAGAAGCAGATTGGTGCTGAGATCCTCACTGGTGGCCATGTTTCCTTAGGGAGGCACACTGGTCTCTGGTCCTGTACTCTGACCACTGATATAAAGCCCTGGCGAGACATAACCCACTTTACCACAGACTCAGTGCTGAGGCTGTCTGCAGTCACCTACAGCCCTCTGTCCTGCCCCTTGGGTGTGCCGGGGAGGGGTACAGCTTGAGAATCATGGAAGAGAAGGAGCTTGGCTATGGAACCAGAGGATCTGGTGTTGATTCCTTCTTCCCTTACCTACTGGCTATGTGCTCTCAGGAAAGATTCTGAGTCATTCTGAACCTTAATTTTTCTCATCCATAAAATGGGAATAATAATTTCTTATGCTATAGTGCTATGACGAGGACAAAATAAGAAAATATACTCAAATTGTCTAGTCTAGGGCCTAGTCCCAAATGAGGACTCTTTAAATATTATAGTGTATTTCAAGCACGAACTGCACAGGAAACCTTCCATCTCAATTTCAGTCCTCCCCTCCTGAGAGGTTTCTTTGTGACATCTTTGAACCATATAATTTAGTACTGAATTATACATGTATTTCAGTACTTAGTATCAAAGCAATATTGCCTTTTAAAAAAGTAGATGACATCATGTGTATGGATTTTTTCTTTCCACACTGCCTAAAGTCATTTATACTTATGGGTCTTCCACAGAACAATCCAGATAAGAAGCAGGTGTGGGGGCATATGGAGCAAGACCCCATGGTCCCTGGATGTATGCTCTTGGTCTTTCAGAGGGTTCTTACATCTCATCATCCATACTCCTCCACTGAGCTTATGCATCTAAGCATTCTTAACGGAGAAAAGCCAGACAAACAGCGTTAGAGACAGGAAGTCAGGATCTGTGTGTTGGGGAGAAACATTTCTGACTTAAGTAGGCAGGACCCAGCCTTTTCTCAAGCAGCACCCGCCCTTCCACTGCAACCTTTGCTAAGGCAACTGAGTCAGACTCTGCTGACACAGAGTAATCCTGATTATTGAGCAAAACTTGGAGGACATGCATGCAAAATCCTTGGTTATAATAGAGATAAAGGCAGACTTGGGAAGGATTTGCTATGCAGAGGTAGAGTTTTAATGCAGGGAGGAGGCAAGAGAATTAAAATGTTAATCAAGCCACAATCAGAGACTGCCATATGCTGATCAGCCCAGCAGCCAGGCCAGGGGGACACCTGCAGAACAAAGGAAGATTTCTGCTGGGATTGCTAACAACCCATTTCCCACACCTATGAAGGAGAAACAGGAACCAAGAGTCATTCTCTGTGGCTAAAACCATGGGGAAACCTAAGGATTAAAGGCTGGGAACTGCCAGCAGGCCTTTCATTTTGATATTCTTACCTTTATACGCAAATACTCTTCCAATTCCTCACTGGATGCCTATATCACAAGAAGTGAGAACTAAAGAATGACATATAAACTGAATTCTCTAAATACTCAAGGTCCCTCTCAGTGCCTTTACTTTCTCTCTCTCTCTCTCTCTCTCTCTCTCTCTCTCTCTCTCTCTCTCTCTCTCTCTGCCTCTGAGAGGAGACCACACTCTGTGTAATGTTACCCTTTTTCCAATAAACTTTCCTTTTGACTCTCACTTTGGCGTGTGTGTTGAATTCTTTCTTTACTCTCCGCCAAAGGACCCTCTTCTTCTCTTGGCGCAGGGCTCTGTCTCCCCCCAGCAACTCAGGGAAATCTGTCCTGTCCTACATCAGTTTAACATGCTGTGAACCTCCAAAATGAGTAAGACATTGAATCGTTTCTGTGCTCGGTGGTACAGTCTTAGGTCAGGTAGAAGTGCAGGGGACTGCGGCCGGGGCAGGATAATAGCTGACAGTACAGATAAGACTGAGACAACTAGGCATGGCCGGGTAGGCTGTCTGTTCCACAACTCCAGGTTCCAGCCACCGAGACCGCTGGACCAGTGAGTGGCATGTACTGAGACTGGGCTACGCAGCAGCCCTTTGTTAAGTGCTGTGGCTGAAATGTGCACAAGGGGGTCTAGAAACACGAGTGAGAGGGCCATGTTTCTGGCTCTCCATGTGCGCGTATGGCATGGGGGAGATAAATATCACTATTTATTCTGTCAATATCTCCTCTAGACCTTCATTCTACATCTCTCTCCTCTTTCTCTGGCAAGAATTCTCATTTTTTGATAGAGCATCATAATTTCTAGAATGATTCTTGGCCCCATAATTTTTGACATGCATAAGACTTGGCAGACGCACAAGAAAATGAGGTCATTTTACAAAAACCTTATAATGATTGAAACCTGTGCTTTCTATGGCGGACAGCAAGGCGAGAGTGGGGGAGGGGTGTAACCTAGAATGTGATTATGTCAGTGGAAGCACCCAAGGTAAGAACCTCTCCTCCCTGGGGATTTGTGATGACAGGGACCTTTTACTCCTGTGAAGGGGTTTCATGCCATTGATAGGAAGCCGTGTACCTCCATGCTGGGAGGATGGCTGGACTGGTCTGCTCTGCTCTTCCCAGCTGCTTTGCACATAAAATCTGAGTGAGGTTCTTTTAGAAAAGCATTTAACACTGAAGCCAAAGGACCACTCTCTGGCTCACACATACCTGGGAGTAGGGCAGGGGTGTCCATCCTAAGCGGGAGGTCAGTTGTCCCTAGTAACATTGGTGGCCTGGGGAATAAGCTGAGAGAGAGCACTCTCATCCTGCCCTCTGGAGTGACCAACCAATTCCCACTCTCTCCAGGCCCACAGATTAACACCTGCAGTTCTCGCCCCACCTAGACTGCTGAGACCTGGGAGTCACCTTCTGCCAGGAATGCCTTGAGAAGGAGGTTTTTCCAGCACTACAGAACAGTCCGTGCTTATCCAACAACTGTTTTCTGATTAAAAAGAAGACATCTCCCTGGGCGTCCAAACGTTCTCTATGGGAAGCCTATCTTACTGGTGCTATTTTTTAAAATCTAATTAATTAATTAATTAATCAATCAATCAATCTATCTATCTATTTATTTGTTTGTTTTTTGTTTGTTTATTTTTAATGTCGACAGCACCTGG
>NW_011888866.1:2202927-2206094 GCF_000151845.1 Pteropus vampyrus
TTTGTTTGTTTTTTGTTTGTTTATTTTTAATGTCGACAGCACCTGGTATTCCCAGGTGGTCTCCCCTTCAAGTACTAACCAGGCCTGACCCTGCTTAGCTTTTGAGATCAGATGAGATAGGGCACATTCAGGGTGACATAGCCATAGTACTGGTGCTATTTTTAAATGTAGCCTCCATGTGTCAGCTATAGAGGTGTGCTGGGAGTGTAGGTGTGGTACTTGCTCTGAGGATGCAAAAAGGAGACCTCTTTTTGGTCTGCTCAAAACTTTTCTGTTGTAGGGGTACAGACCACATGCAAATGAAGAGAGGAGAGTGTGGGGCTAAGTGTGGGGTGCTGGAAAGGACCAACGACACTAGCATCTGGTTTTAGTTCTGTCTCTAATGTTAATAATGCTCAGGTCCTTGGCCAGATCATAGCACTTCTCTGCTTTGGGGTTTTTGTCTGTTGATATGGGATTGATGTCTGCCTACCTCTTGGGGTCAAGATAGATAAAAGTATCCGAGGAAAGCTAAAAGCTAAAGCACAATAGGATTATTGTTATTTTGCTGTAGAGTCAATGTTAGATTTTTCTTTCTTGTGAGCCCTAATACTATTCAACATGATGCATGTGAAAAGACCAATAAATTCATCCAGCCAATGCATATTACTAAACTATTATGTGCCAGGAATTGGATTAGCCACTGAGAATATAAAGACAAATATTACATGATTTCTGCTTTCAAATTTACTAAATTTTAAGTGCTTTGTATTTACGCTGTGTACAGATGAGTTAACCAATTAACGGCAGTCACTTCTATCTGCCTTTGAAACTCAGACTTGACATATAAGCCACCCTCCCCCTCACACACATACACACTTGTCCTCCCTCCTTTCCAGAACTGTAACCCCTACCTACAGTTATTGCTCTTCTGAGATGCACTGGGGTATGGCACAGAGGCTACCCCAGATTGTACAGTTAACATGACATGTCTTGTAGGTAAAAGAGGTCTCGGTACTGTCAACACGTGAAACATTAAGGGTCTTATTGGGGTGGTTCAGGGGGGAAGGAGGAAGCCTGGAATCAATCATACCTGGGTTTGAGCCCCAACCCTGCCGGTTATTGATTTTATTAATCATGTTACCTTCAGCAAGACCGAGCCTCAGATTCTCTGCTTACAAAGTCTCCCCGACCTCAGAGTGTTCTCCGAGAATTAATGAGATCCCAATGGCAGAGTCAGACAGAGAAGGAGCTTCCCAATGCAGATCCCTTCTCTACCTGCCTGAATATCTTATTAATCTTACTTAGAAATAGTGGAAATCAACCATTCATTCATTGCACAAGCATTTACTGAGCACCTACTACATTCTAGGCTCTGTTCCAGATGTGAGATATAGCAGTGAGCAACCCAACAAGGTCCCTGATCTCGTGGATCTCATCTTCCAGCCTCAGTGTTCTGTATCACAGGATTTTCCTCAAGGGCATAAGGAACCTTGAAATCCCAAACAAGTATACTGACTTGGTCTTGTTCCTCTGACATGGAATAGTTGGGCTTTATTCTATAAACACCACCTTATTTTAACTGCTGTCTGACATCTGGGGAAGAATGAAGTCATGATTTAGGTCTTAACTGTTCTCAGTGTTTGCTTTCCAAATGAAATAGTTGCTCTCAAGTTGCTCCAAACAGAGTGCCTGTGAGGGTCCCACAGACAGAAGAAGCATGTGATACGGCAAGTGTCTCATCCACAGCTGCCAGCATGGGGGCATTAAGAAGCGCACTGCCCATGGGTTCTTGTGGACCCACGCAGGCAGGCACCTGGCCACACCTTCACCTAGAGCCAAGCAGCTGTGCCAGGCCCACTCGCAGCTCTGTCAGCTCAGAGGGGCTCATCTGGGAGCCCTTCCGGTGGCCTACAGACCCATTCTGGACCCTCTTCTCTTCCCTGTCTCCAACCTCCTTGGGATTTCCAGAGGTGAGAGAAGAACCTTCCTTACAAATCTCTACCTTACCTGGTGCTTCTGGGGGGATTTTACTGGCAACCTAGCCTCATGTCTTTCTGGTGAGCTGCTGGAGTGACCAGCAGGCCTCTTGGGGGCAGGGGGTGCAGCAGGCAGAGCAAATAGCCATTCCTCCTTGAACCCTAAAAGAAAGAGAGTGAAGAGGCCTCGGGTTTGTTTTCTGTTCCAAAGAAGCCAATAAGGACATTGACTTTGTGACTCAGTTCTTATCTGTAAAATTGAGGAAATGATGCTTTACATTTCCAGAGAAGGGCAAGTGAGGAATCAAATGTGGAGACTAATCTGTAATAGCCATCATGCCCTTTGACATTCCAGTTCTGCCACCCACCGTCTGCAGGACCTTGTACAAGCCCTGCCCCAGTCTCCATTCCTGCCTCTGTGGAATGGGGTTCAGTGCCTTGCAGCCTCTGTGAGGATTATGGTATACAGAGCCATGGAGTGACCAGGCGACCCCCAGAAATGGAGGTATTGCCTTGCTCCCATAAAGGGGCTTCAAAAACTCCCGGAAAGCAGATTCGCCTCCTTTTAAGCAAAGTGAATTGATAGAGACAATAAGCTTTGTCTTCACCAGTTTCCGTATTTTTACTGAAAATACTGAAAGAGCCATTGTATCAGAGAAGAGGAAATCAGATTTGACCTAGATATATTTCATTTTACCAACCTGGCCTCAGGGAAACTTCTTGGCCAACATCCTCCTCCGTTAAAACCTTGTGGGACCTCTGAGATTTTCCTCTATCCCTGGAGAGGCTTTGTCTACTTGGCAGAAAATCTTTGCTGGCCAAGGAGCCCAGTGAGGGGTGAGTTGCTGTGTGAGGGTTGGGGCAGCTGAGAAGCATCTGGTGCACTGTCTTTCAGGACTGGGAGCCCATAATAAACATCCCGTCCCTCTGCCCACACGGAAATACCATATACCTTGCAATTAAAGCCACGCTCCCATGATCCTTTCCTGTTTTCTCAAATGCGTGCGTGGGGCCCAGGATATTCAGCATTCTCTATGGCTGAACCTGGCTAGACCTGTCTGACTAATGCTCTGGGGACAGGTCTGTGCAGTCCAACTGCTGCAGTAGCAGAATAAATATTTTGAGAGCTCCAATTTGGAACCATTTGCAGTGAAGTCACCACTCTGGCTTGGGTCAGAAAGTAAGAGAAGAAAACCCCACTCTTGTGAG
>NW_011888866.1:2206959-2214699 GCF_000151845.1 Pteropus vampyrus
TAATCACATAACATTTTTGTGATAAATTATACATAACAAAAATTAGCACTTAAATCATTTTAGGTGTATGGTTCAGTGGCATTAAGTACATTTGCACTGTTGTGCAACCATTGCCATTATCCATCTCCAGAACTTTTTCATCACCCCAAATTGAAGCTCTGCCCCATTAAACAGTAACTCCCCATTACCACCCTCTCCCCAGCCTCTAGTAACCTCTATTCTACTTTCTGTCTCCAATTATAACTTTCGATTATAAAGTATCTTATTTTCTTTAACCAACAAATATTTATTGAACACTTACTTTGCACCTGAACTGGAATAGAATATAGGGATGTGGTGGTCATCAGAATTGATGGAGTTCATGCCTTCATGGAGCTTATGTTTTGTAGGTTGAGACTGTAATAAGCAAATACACAAGGCAATCTTAGAGATGCATGTTTCTGTTGGGAAAAATTATATAGTACTTAAAAATAGGCAAAAGAGAGTTCAATGTGTCCTTTCCAAGTCATACGTGGGCTTTGTTTAACAGCACCACCTAAAGATTATTTAACGCTCCAGAGGAGGTACCTGTGTTTGATTTACCCATGTGCTATTTGATTATCGAGCTCAGCCATGGAGAAGTTACATGTTAACTTGCAGTTTTCTAGCCAGTAGAAAGGACTATCCCAAATGTTATGGTTTTATTATCCTGTAGGACAATAACCACATTTGTATATAACCTAAAATCTAGTAGTATTTTTTCCGTTTTAATGCCCATAAACACTCAACTCCTCAAATGCTCTTGGAACCAGTATTAAGTAATCTTATTGTTTCCTTCATTGGATCCCTCTCCCAGCCTATGTTTAGCTCGCTGAGGCCAACTGGGACTGATTCATCCTTGCCTGTTTAACCGCTCCAAGCCTGAAGCCAGTTGTTTCTTGCACCAGACCTTTGTCTCAGCACTGGCTGAAAGACTGTGGGGATGGGGAAGGAGTGTTTTCAGGAAAGGCATGGAGAGGGAGCGGGCAGTGCTGGGCTGGTTAGTTGGGAACCAAGGGGAGTGTCCATTTCTCTCAGGAAGTTTACCTGGGGCCCTGCAGTTGGCTGTGGCCACCAGTGTGTTAGACTCAGGGGACTTGGCTGTGGTCTCTGATCAAGTGAATGTGACCCTGGTAAATGTGACTGATTCTTTCCAGTTCTAAAACCCTCCAGGATTCCCTGAACAACCCCAACACTGCCCTTCAACTCTCCTCTCTTGCACGTAAGCCCGTCCTCAGGGCAGCTCTACGGTACAGCGCCCTCTAGTGGAACTTTGTGTTCTCGCAGTGACCCCTCTGGGGCTTTTCTGCAGAAACCTAGCCCACTCCAGTCCCCAGAGCTCCTACTGTGAGCCAGGCACTGTCAGCTGCTGTTAGGTGCCTGCAGCAGTGCAAGAGCCAGGACCAGGCCTGTCTTGTTCACCAGTGCGCCTCAGCGCATATTCCATAGATGTCTTTTTGTAATGAATGAGTGAGGAAACAAACATAAACAAGATGGGGTGTCTGGACTTTAATGAAACCAGCATGAGGACTGTTCTCTGTTACTCCAGAGCACTCCCATGAGCAGAGTTAGTTTATGTCTTTTTAATTAAGCTCCACCTAACAGGCAGCTGTGTATAAAGTACAAGGATTTTGGAGTCAGCCTGCCAAGGTCCTGTTCCTGGCTCCGCCACTCACCAGCTCTGTGATCTTGGGCATGATACCTAATACTTCTGTGCCTAAATTTCCTCTTTTGTAAAACAGGGATACATCATAGTGTTGTCATGAGGGTTAAAATAGTTAAAATTTGTAAAGTACTTAAGAGAGTGCCTTGCACATACTTTGTGCTTTGTCAGTATTTGTTAAAGAAATAAGGAAAACTTGCTAAGAAATGGAATGATGTCCAAGGCAACAGTGAACTGACTACCTAATGAGATACTGAGCTGCCCGTAATCACAATGCAATAGCTCTAAGATACTCAATAATAACTATGATCTACTATACACTTAATATTGTCCGGCACTATGCTAGGCGCTTTACATTAATTATCCCATTTTGTCTTCACAATAAGCCTGTGAGGCAGGTATTATTATCACCACTTGACACTGGAAATAGAGGCTTTGTGACAAGCTGAGGTCCCTCAGTGCGGAGTGACAGAGCTGTTGATTCTGAGGTGAGTCATGCTCAGAATCCAGGGAACACCTGGGCGCCTGAGGTCATTCGGAGCATGGGAACCTTGGGGAAAGGCAGGTGAGCAGTCTGTGGGCTGAACGGGATAGACACCAGGGCTGGCCACAGCCCATGTCTTGCTGATAAGGATCACTTTGTTCTGAGGCCCTAAGGCAGAGTAAGGGCAGTGGGGGTGGGAAGGCGGAGGCAGCTTTCTCAGCAATCAATAAATCAATCAACCAACCAATCCACCAAAGCAGAGACAGGTTGTATTTGGCAAGTAAAGAAAGAGAAATAAAGGCCCCAGGTGCAAGGAAACATCTCAGCCCAGTGAGGAGGGCTCTCCAGAGCAGGACTGAGTCCCTGGAGAAAAAGAGCTGGAAATCCTGGGGAAGAACAGCAGGTAGATGGAAGGGAAGATACGAGTGGGGGCCTTTCCTTGGAAAAGAGTCAACAAGCCTTTCACAGCAGTAGCAGGGTAGAGGAGATGAATATAGAGACATAATTTAGAAGCAAAGAGGAAAGCCGAGGGGGTTTCGGCCTTTCTCTATAATAAAAAAGGAAATGAGATCATCGAGTTAAAGGCATGAGGGAGCAAGTATGGAGGACTAAGACAAAATTTGGAATAAGCCTCAGCGGGGTGTGCTAGGAGAGCAAGAGCAGCAAAGAATTCTTACTGAGCCACGGGAGGCCCTGCTGGGGAAGGAGGGCAGAAAATCAAGTCTGGCCAGATGCATGGGAAGACAGTTATTAGTATGTAGGGGAGGCCACTCACCCTGCTCTTTAGGCTCCTGGTTTTCCCATGAGAACCCCAAGTTCTAGGGGCTTTGGGGGCTGTCCTATCTACCTAAGAATAATTCTTTATCCTGTCCAGTCTTCCAGAAACTCCCAGTGGCCATGAGAACCACCTCCTAAGAGCACATGAAGCCCACCCAATGGCCCCATCAGGATCCTTTGGCTTAAACGTTGGAGCTTCTCTACCCATCTTTTATAGCTCGTTCCTTCTCCACACTGAGTCTCGGGAAAACATCAGTGACTAGGGAGCGGCACGGCTGCGAAGTCCAGACTGCTTTCTTGGATCGATGTGATACCTCACTTCCAAAGCATTTCCCAGTTATCTCACAGGCCTCTAAGTGGGCATCAGTTGAGCACTGTAACTTCATTTTCCCAGTGGGAAAGCTGACTATATCAGGTTTTGCATCATCTGCTAGAGGCTTCCTGAGCAGTTGTCTTGATATCTTGGCAAGAAGTGTCTAATTTTCCATGCAGTGCTATTTACAATAGCCAAGATTTGGAAGCAACCTAAGTGCCCATCAATAGACAGTTGGATAATGAAGATGTGGTACAAATATACAATGAAATAATGCTCAGACATAAAAAATGAAATCTTACCATTTACAACAGCACGGATGGACCTAGAGGGTATTATGCTAAGTAAAATTAGTCAGACAGAGAAAGACAAATACCATATGATTTCACTTATATGTGGAATCTAAAGAACAAAATAAACAAAATGAAAACAGACTCATAGATACAGAGAACAAACTGGTGATTGCCAGATGAGAGAGGGGTTGGGGGACTTGGTGGAAAAAGTGAAAGGATTAAGAAGTACAAATTGGCAGTTACAAAATAGTCATGGGGATGTGAAGTACAGCGTAGAGAACATAGTAAGACTGTAATAACTATAGTGCCAGGTGGGCACTAGACTAATTGGGAGATCACGTCATAAGTTATATAAATGTCTAACTACTATGCTGTACACCTCAAACTAACATAAAATAATACTGAATGTCAACTCTAATTTAAAAAGAAAAATTAAATAAAAATAAAAGTGGTATACTAAAAAAAAAGTGTCTGCTTTTGTGGTCTGTACCTCTGCCATCCCCTACCCTGCAGGGCCACTCCCATCATTACCCTTACGGTGGGGTTCCAGATGGGGATGGCACAGGGATGGCAAACGCTTGCAACACATCTCATCATGCCCAAACCTGGCACCAGCGATAGATATTAATAATCTATTGTCATGTTTCTCAATAGAGTGCTCCAGGCAGCAGCTTAAAACAATTGCAGTTGAAACTCCCGGTGAATCCTTTTGTCATCCCAAATGTAGCATCTGTGGCTCCAGCACCATTTCCCCTATTGTGCATGAGGTGGATGGCCCCAGGTAAAACCGTGAAGGGGTAAAGTGTGTCTCTGGCCTCTAAGCCCGGCCCCACCACCACACCCACCCCTCCAGAGATTGCTAGAGGTGGTTCTCTCCCAACAGTCATCAGTGCTCTGTCCCATCCAATCTCCTTCTCAGGGTCCCAGGCAGCTAAGCACCGAATGTGATCACTGACTGGCATAATGGGGGAAGCAACCCATAAAGGGTCCTAAGCATAGCCGTACCTCCAGAGCTGACTCTGTCTGAGGCTGTCTTCTCATCTGTAGAGGAGACTATTTATACCCACCTGTGAATCCTTAGACACAGGAATAAAGGTCAGAATGGAAGTGAGGCCCTGTACTTGTCAGACTTTAAAATTGCAATGATTTCTACCAACCTAAGAAAGTCTTATTTGTAATCGCCAGCACCAACCCTCCCAGATGTTTTAATAGGGGACTTTGGGGCACAACTTTTTTGTCTGAAAGAAATGATTCTGATGGGACTTTTAACTTGTATAGATATTTTGGGGCAAGCCAGGCCTTGTGGCATTCTTCAAACCCTATCCCATACTGCCAAAGGACTTACGTTTGTATGGCGTTTAATAGTCGATAAAGGGCCTGTCATTTTCTCTTAAGAGCATCTGTTGCTATTTAAATGGCATCAGTGTTGCTATTTCGATGAGGCTTTGTAACTTTCCTACCTGGTAGACACTGCAAATTCCTCTTTTTCCCTCCTTTTTAATCAAGGGCTCACGATGAAGGGTGGCTAGCTGGGCAGAGGAATATGGTGGGTAAAAGGGCTGTTCAGGCTGAAAATGCTCAGGCTGGGAGCATGGCCCATGTCTGCCCCCAGGGCAGGGAGAGCACAGCCAAGCACAATGGAGGGTTATTTTTAATTCTGAAGATGAAGTGTTTGAGAAACAAACAGCCCGACCCTGGGAAGACCTGCCAAATGAGTGTGGGCCTGGAGGTGTCACAATGAGGCTGCTCCCCTCACCCCAGGGCTCTCCAGAAACCAGAGCTGGGTGGCAGTGTGTATTTTTATACAAGCTGACTTGCTGTACCCTCTAAGTGCCACTGAGTCCTGAGAGGATGGGGTGAGAGGCCCAAGCACTGTGACCTTTAAAGCCAGTCAGTGCCTAACCTGAGCTGGTGCCCACTGTCCCTGGAGCTACCCATCTCATATGGCCAGATGGCACTCAACTTCTCCACCTGCTGCCCTCGACCCTACGCCGCCCCAAACTGCTGAGGGCAACGTTAGGGTATCATTTTTTTCTTTCTTTTTTTTTTTTCTCCTTTCTCCTTCTTTCCTTCCTTTACTTTTTGTAACACAAATAATTCTTTGTAGAAAAATTAAAAAATCGAGATAAACAAAAAAGAAAATTTCTATAACCCCCACGACCCCTCTCCCAGTGTGGGTGGGTTGAGGACCCGCACTTGTGAATATTTGGCAGGTATTTTCTCTGACTTCTTTCTATGCATATTCACACAGAAGGTATTTATTTTTTTCAAAACATGAACTCCCACCCAAGGCCTGGCACAGAGGAAAGAAACCAGGACTGAAGTATTCAGGAAGAATGCTAATGTTATCTCCCAGGGAGGTCTACAGGCTCCGTGGGCGCTCTGTTAGGACACTACCAGGACACAGTCAGCACGGGGCCTGGCCCCACAGCAGTGTTCAGGACGAGTGATTTTCCATTCCCACCTTTCCCAGCAGGAATCATTTTGCCCAGGTCAGGCTTTGTTTCAGGGGTCACCTGTTTTGGACCCCCTCCCTGGTGCACTGGATTAGAAAACAGGCTCTGAAGACGGGAAGTTTGAGTCTAAATCCTCGCTCTGCCTCTGTGTGAAATTGGGCAAGTGGCTCAGCTTCTTTGTGTTGAACTTCCTCATTTGTAAAACAGGGATGAAAAGAGGAAAGTAATTGAAAAATAAAAAATAAAATAAAAAATTTTTAAAAAGAAGATACATGTCACAGGTCTGGTGTGAGAATTCAGTGAGCTAATACAGGTAGAGTAGCTAGAAAAGAGGCTAATGCACAGGTAAGTGCTCAATGAACATTATCTCTTATGGAATCCCTTGTATGCTTCGGGCACTAGTCGAGATTCCTGTATGATCTGGGGTGTTAATTAACATCTCTTTTTTCATTTAGATAGGTGGCCAAGGCAGTTTGAGAACGGGATGAGGAGTAATTTCCGGTGCTCGGATATCAGGAGATTTAACACATTTGCATTATGGAGTCACCGGAGCTCATTAACATTTTGGAAAGACATTAAATGCCAAGTCGCTTTAATTGGGACTCTCAGGCACACACTTCTACAGTTGTTCAAGGAAGATCATGAGTACATGGGGCTTCACCATGCTATTCATGCTACCTTTGCGTATATTTGAAAACTCCCATAATAAAAGTTTATATGTATGTATGTCTATAATAACTATGGCTCGAAAAAGCTAATATTTTACTTTCACACTTTTTCTTGTTTTAATATACTTTTTTTTATAATGTTCGGGAATCTTTTTTGTTAACCGAGACAATAAAACCATTAAAATGCATTCCCTGTGAGGCACACTGGTGTTGACAGAAGGAGGGGCTGGACTATAACAGCATTCACTCTGGGCTGGTCATACTCCTTTGCAATGATGATGTCAAGAATTCCCAGCCAACAGGTGATGGGGACAAACAGCAGACATGCTTTTTGGCAACTGGTGCCAGGCTGCCCCCCTTTGCTTTCCCTCCCAGTATTGGCCTCCAGCCCTTATTCTGGATCATACTTGTCCTATATATGCCTAGGACTCAGTGTGTCCTATTAAAACTCCAAGAACAGAAAGAGGTGGAGGTTAGAGACACTCGTTCAAATCAATCATAGAACTTTGCTCTTCAAGGTTAGGGGTCCCTGATGTCTGTCCCCTCCTTCTTCCAGGCCAATCAGCTGCTGCTCACCACCTCCTCTGGTTTTGGCACCTCTCCAGATTTTTGGCAACAACAGAGATATTACATCTCTGTTATTCCGGAAGACTGGGTTCACCCTGTTTTTTTTTTTTTTTGTGATCATTTAGATGCTTTGGTTGGTTTTGCTGCTACGACCATATTATAAATAATTATAGTTTCCAATTAGTGAGTGATTATTGGGTGCCAAATGCTGTGCATGAATAGGCATTGCTTCATCTAATCCACTCAACTACCAATGAAATAAATACCACTGAAAAATCCAATTTTTTCAGATGAAGAAACTGAAACATAGAGAGGTTAGGTGACTCATCCAGGGTTACAGAGCTAATAAATGGAGATTTAAATTTCAGGCTGTCTGATTCCAAAGCTCATGCTCTTAGCTCATTAGCTTATGCTACCTGGAGACTCTTTTTCCATTCCCAGAAAGAGGAGAGGGGTGTAAAATAATGGCTGTCACCAGGCCTACAGTTTTGTTGTTGTTGT
>NW_011888866.1:2216594-2231228 GCF_000151845.1 Pteropus vampyrus
GCTGCTGCTGCTGCTGCTTACAGCATCTTCTCCAAATGCAAGGCCACAAGGTGACTGTTCAGTCCCTAGCCATCTCTCTCCCATACTCTTAGTCACTCCCCAAAGGCCCTGTCACCACCAGGGAGTCTGGTCCAAGCCCAGCATTCAAAGATCCTGCCAACCCTTAATGACCTTTGGTCCCTGGGTTCCTCCCCAGCCCTTTCCCAGCCCTCTCCATCTCTAACAATTAGCATAGTCTCTAGACTCTTAGAAAATCTAAGAACAGCCTCTAACTTGCCCCTGTGGCAAGAGAAGCTCAGCCCTCTAAGACACACAGGCCTCTGGAGAAGAAGAGGGAAACATACCTCACATTCTTTTCCAGTTAGCCTACAGAAGAAAAATGGTCATGGCTAATTTCTCAATCACAGCTGCCTCTAACTTAGTCGATAATTACCAATTTACTTAGTATTCCATATTCTTTGGGAAATAGAGCTGTGGGCCAAAAACAAAAAACAAAAAAACCCAAAATCCTTCCTTGAATAAAGGTTCTGCAGTCTCTCGGCTTCTGTAATTTTCAGAGTCCCTCTAAAATTCTCCTATTTAGACAGAGATCAGCTCAAACCCACACAAAGACCATTTAGTAGCTTGGTGTTAGTAGCCTGGTCTTGTTGCTGTTCCTCTTCATAAAAGTACTGAACCCCATTTAAGGACTGATGAGGCTGAGATGAGAAGTGACACTGAAACTCAAGTAAGCATGGGCTGGCTTCGACTCACACCTAGCACCACATAAGGCAGGTGAGTTTATGCTTAAGAGGAATGGCTTTGGAATTAGAGAGACCAGAATTTGAGCTGTGGCTCCATTGCTTTTCAGCTGTGTGACTTCAGGCAAGTTTCTTCACCTCTCTGAGCCTCAATTTCTTCATTTCTAAAATGGAGGTGATCAAGTACCTCATGGAATTATGTGAAAGTCAAATGAAAGCTAAGTGGTATAAGTTTATACTATGAAGAATATACTCCAAACAGATAACAGTGATATGTGGTATAGAAAGAGAAAATTAAAATGACATAGCTGCATTCGAAAAACAATATTATCTGTGCACAAGGCTGAAATGAATTTTATATACCTCCTCTCAGGGTCCCTTCTGGGACGGAGCCCTATATGCCCATGGTGGTGTTCAGCTTTCCTGTCATCCCTGGTTTACTTTTCCCGCCACCTCCCCTTCTAGTCCTTGAATCATTTCTTAAAATAAACAAGCTGCAGACAAGCTTTTTATCTTAGACTCTGCTTTTTGGGGAAGTCTAGGCTAAGATAGCGAGAAAGGAGGAAAAAAAGTGAGGCCAAAAAAATAAAGGAGGGGTGAGGATGGTAAATAGAAAACAAAATATGAAAAAAAAAGTTATATTAGTCATGATAATAAATGTAAAAAGATTACCTATTAAAAGACTATCAGATTAAATAAAATGAACAAAGTTTGTGAGATACACCTAAAGCAAAATCACAGAGAGATTGAAAATAAAAAGTTAGAAAAAGATCTACCCATCCAACGCAAACTAAAAATAAATATATTGTTATGGGTTGAATTTTGTCCCCCAAAATGACATGTTGAAGTCTTAACCTCCAGCAGCTCATAATGTGACATAATTTGGAAATTGAGTCATCGCAGATGTAATTAGTTAAGACGAGGTCATACCGGAGTAGCGTGGGCCCTTAAACCAATGTGACTAGTGTCCTTAAAAGAAGAGGAGAGACACATTCACACATAGGAAGATGGCCATGTGATGGTGGAGGCAAGATTGGAATTATACTTTCAGAAGCCAAGGAACATGAGGATGCAAAGGAGTCAGCTCTACCAACACCTTGATATCAGACATTCAGCCTGCAGAACTGTGAGAGAATAAATTTCTGTGGTAACTTGTTATGGCAGCCCTAGGAAACTAATACACATACCTAGCAACATTTATATGAGACCAAATAAAATTTAAGGCCAAAACATTATTAGGAATAAATAAGAATAATGCATAATCATAAAACCAACATCCCATCAAGAATATATAACAATTATGAATTTGTATGCACTTAACATAACTAAATTATAAAGAGAAATTTATTAATTCATATTCATAGCAGACTATTTTAAATACATTTTATCAGCGCCCAATAGATTAAACAGACAAAAAATAGGAAAGATATGTAAGAGATGAAGAGCTAATTTAGTAAACCTGATCTGGTATAGATGTACTGCATCCAAGCAGAGAACACATATCCCTTTCAAGCACAGGTTGACCATATTACCAAAGAAAGTCTCAACAAACCTTATTATTTATTTTATTTTATTTATTTTATTTTATTTATTTTATTTTATTTTTTTAAGCCTACAGCATCTGGTATTCCTAGGTGGTCTCCCATCCAAGTACTAATCAGGCCCAACCCTGTTTAGTTTCTGAGATCAGACAAGATCGGGCATGTTCAGGGTAGCATGGCCATAGACATCAACAAATTTTAAATAATTTGTAGTATAAAAATCATGTTTTCTATGCACAATGAGAAACAAACATACCCTCAAATAATTGTATATTAAAGAGAAAGTCAATAAAAATTACAAAATATTAAGACTTTAACAACCATGAAAAACTACATAATAAAACTTGTGGAGTGCCAATAACACATTACTTATATTTCAAGCATTAAAATACCTTATTGGGAAACAAGATTGAAAATAAATTAATTAATAGTGTAATACAAGAAGCTAGAAAAAGAAAATGAATGAGATAATATATTTAAAGTCCTTTACATAATGCGTGTCACACAATAAAAACTTAATAGGAGATACTTAATGAATGAAAATTGTAGGTGTTGTTATTCCACTCATCACCTTCCAATTAAGAGTGCTCTCCTTTTCAGAATAAGGTAAAAATTTCATAAGCAACGATGACACACCAAGATAGAGATATCTCCGTGCCTAGAACTTCAGAAATTAATTTTTATACAGTTTTGCATTGTCCAATAATATTCCAGAAGAATAAATTCTCTGGTCTAGGTTGGTCTCCTCTTTATAAAATACAAACACATTCTATAGCCATTGAATGGGCTAAAGACCGAACCCAGGAGTTTAGCAGCGAAAGGATATAATATATATCAGTTGAGAAGCTAGGCTCCCTGATGGAAGATGCTCTCTGAAAGACTAAGAGCATCTAGGAATTTCCATCATCAAGCCTTCTCTTGGAGGGAAACAAGGCCTTAAATAATTACAGAGTATCACCTTTCCTAAAGGTACTGTCAATATACCACTTCCCTAAAATTATCCTTCGAAAAGAGTGACCTGAGACAAGCTCTTAATTACAAGATATTCTCTCAATAAGTGTATTTTTGAGAACAGAAGCTCACTTGACAGAATTTGTTAAAAAGGAAGCAGAGAAATTAATAGAAATGTACTAGTTATTCCTGGGGCAAAGAATCAATTCATAAATTTGAGCACTGGCTATCACTATAAACAAGCTTCTTAAAGATTATTGCTCAAAATGGTCCTGTAAGTGGTTATGTTATAGAAATACTATATATACTCATTTTAAAAAAGCTTAGAACGTTTGTCTTACAATGGGTTATGCAAGTGGGTACTTGTGGCTTGGAATAAATTTCCAGTGACAAGAAGAAACATAAGTTCAAAAAGTACTGAATTTCAAACAATGTAGTGATTAAAGATGATGGACTGTGAGAGGACTCAGGAAGTAGCTCCAGGGATGAAGACCGTGATATTGAAGACAAGTATGAGGAGTTTGAACAAAATTATTTTATGAAATGCAAGAGAGGAAAAAGATCAAGCTTTCTCTGTTATTTTACATCACGATTTGTTGTAAGTAATGAATTAAATATCATTAG
Source organism: Pteropus vampyrus (assembly GCF_000151845.1). NCBI lineage: Eukaryota > Metazoa > Chordata > Mammalia > Chiroptera > Pteropodidae > Pteropus > Pteropus vampyrus. Next base: position 2,220,451 of record NW_011888866.1, read on the forward strand.
TCGAATTTAACTTTACCATCTATATTCTTAAAAGTTTATATATTCAACTTGGCACGCAAAGTGTTTTTTGTTTAGTCTTTCACTTGAAAAAGGCAAAAAATGAAGCCTAGTGTTCAGGGTTGACTTTTACTCAGGCATATGTATTAATCCATAAAAGGAAAGGTGATAAGGGTCCCTGACCTTCTCGGCCAAGCAGGCCCACTTGTGCACAAGGTAACAGACCACACTTAGACTTGGTTTTGTCTAAGTGTGCCTCTTTGGATGGGCCTGTTCTTAGTTCCTGGAAGCCTGAGCACATCGGGGACATGAGGGAACTTAGGAACTATTTCATTCACTGACCTGTGAGCAGTTAACTGCCTGGCTCTTCCCAAGATGAGTTCCTAAGTGCCATGGACGGAGTGTGTTCCCCACTCCAAATTTGCACGTTGAAGCCCTGATCCCCCAATGTGATGTTATTTGGGGGGGGTCTTTGGGAGGTAATTAGGTTTAGATGAGGTCTGGGTTGCGGGGACATGATGTGATCATAATCAGTGTAAAAAGAAGAGACCACAGCCCCCTCTCTATCCGCCATGTGATGATTCAGCATCCACAAGCCAGGAAGAGGCCCCTTACAAGAAAGTGGATTGGCCGGCGCCTTGATATAGAGCTTCTCAGCCTCTGGAACTATGAGAAATCAATGCCTGTTGTTTAAGCCATCCAGACTGTGGTATTTCGTTATGGCACCCTGAGCTGACTAAGACACTGAGGATGCTGGGCAGCTCCAGGACAGTAGTTCTTGGAAAGGGTTGATTCTGCCATCAGCATGAAGCCTGGCATCTACACATCACCTTGTCCTTGCCATTTATGTCCCTAACACCCTTTGGAGTAGGAAGGGAATGTTCTGCTGACCTTTTAGAAAGTGAGGAAACTATATAGTCACAGATTAATGACAGGAAAGGTAATTTTGCTCACGGTCGAGAGAGGAAGACTTGTGCTTGGTTCTCAGGGCCCTCACCCCCACTTCTCCTGTACCCCTAACCTAGTAAACTTGCTTCTCTGAGGGAGAGGGGGTAAATGAACATAACTCATCCTAACCCTCCCTATTCCCAGGCACGTGCAACACCCAGTGCACCTTCTTGGCAGCCATGTAACTAACCTACACACAGCACAGGGCATCCATCCACACATACTACTTGCTTCCTGTGGACTTGGTACTGACTGTGCTTGGTACTGACTGTGCTTGGAATGCAGTGGTGAACAAGACAGACACAAACCATTGTTGAAAGCCAAGTTTGGGCCCGTCCTTGTTGCAGAAAGACACATTTCTATGAAAAATAGGTCCACCGTAAGCAGTGAGGATATGATAAACTTTTGTCAGCTTCCCCTGTGAAGCAGCAGAACTGATTCCCTCTGTCAGTGGCTCCAAAAGACAAAGGCCAGCACAGCAGAGAATGGTCACTAAAGCCACGGGTAGGAAAGATGCATGACGCCACAAAGGAGCATGTGGTTTTCCTTCTCATTCAGGGGGTCCCCAGGCATCAAGGAAGGCAAGGAGGGGAGATCCCAAACATCTCTCTTTTTTTGTGGCCTGTGAGATAGCTGCCTTCTGCAAAGGGCCCCGCTGGGGGCCTCTAGGAAAAATCTCCCCACTCCCATCCCTTTCCAGCTGCCAACTCTGTCTGAACTGTAGATAAAGCAGCTGGTTATAACTAAAATGAGAGAGTATAAAATATCTGGGGTTGTTTCCAATTAGCCTTTTGAAAGCAGTCCTATGGAGGGGATCAGACATTGTTTAAGTGCTACTTTGCACATTAGGTTATCATCACTTTCAGCATCTCTGAACAGAGTACATTCTGTTGGGACCCCTGGGCAGTCTCAATTTCTGGGTAAATCAGAATCATTATCTCCCGCCTGTTAATTTTGCTGATACAAGTTGTATATCATTAGATCTTGGGGTAACTGAATACGATAGCAGACTTTTCTTAAATGATGTCTACTAAACTCTATAAATTCATGTGAATGTCAAAGCAAACTCGTTTTAGGAAAATACTTTTCCTTTGCCAGCTCAACCTCCAATAATGGTGCCCCACATGAACGTTTGTGCAGAGAGAGGCTTGACAGATTTGTTTCAGGTGGGGACAAGGGTTGTCTCAGCTGAATTCATAAGGAAATCAGTGAGACCCATTGGAAAACTGCCCTGATGAGCAGGAGTGAACCATCATGGTTAAAACTCACTTGTACGAATGTGAAAATCATTATCACAAACTCCCTGAATAGTTCATGAAACTCAGATACACATAAGCGGAAGACTTAAGTTATTGTAACTCTGGACGCCCTTCTAGAAGCTGTATATAAAGAACCTAGCTGCAAAAAGCTCAGAAAACCAGAGTAGGATGAAGTTCTGGATATCAGAACTGTGCCTTCAAATTCCAGTTTACTTCAAGCCTCTGCCCATGCTGTTCCCATCTTCTAGGATGCCATCTTTCCCTCTTCCCACTTGGCCAACACCTCGTCATTTTCAGGGCCAGCTAAAGTCTTCAAAATTGACCTTGGGATCAGTCTGGGAAGGAATCTAAATGTCACCTGGTTCTAAGATCTACTCCCTTCTAAAAGTGAATTCCTTTTATAATTTTGAGCCAGAGTTTGAATACCACTGATGACTGGCGACACACTGCCTCCCTGAGATAACCCATTCTAGCTCCATGTAGCTTTATTTTTATAGATAATAATGTATACTATTTATTGTGTGTCAACTTATGCCTGATAACTGTCACAGGATGTAATTCTCACAACAACCCTATGAAGGAGTATCTTTATTACCTTATCTCATTTTACAGAAGAGATCAGGCCTGAGGAAGGCCCAAGGTCACAGAGCCAGGAAGTGGCAGAGATTGGATGTCTAACTCCACAGACTGTGCCCTTTGCCACTGCACTGTACCCGTAAGGATATCCTGACTCACAGAAATTTCTCACTGTGCCATACTTGCACTCAAGAGAGAGTTGTAGAGTAGTTAATAGTTGGCAAGTTTTCTCCTAGACCTCTGTTCTGTATACAATGTAGCTTGCAATAGCTTGAACTTGGAAGTTTTCATTGGTCACCACTTTAAGAATTTAGTTGCATTCTCCAATGAAACTGTAAGTTCCTGGAAGATGGGACCATAACTTATACTTATTTTGTAGGTTTAATCTTTGCGTATTTGATATTCAAGCTTGGTTCCTTTTTTAGAATCCAGTATAGACAGTGCTGAATGCATGCCAAGTGTTAAGCACACCTTCTCAGTGGTGCTGGAGAGAACATCAGACAAAGAATCAGGAGTCCCAGATTCTGCTTCCAGCTCTGCCACTACGACCAGACAAGTCCTTCCCCTTTTTCTGGTCTCAGTTTCTCCATGTGAACTGGACGATCTGTGCCATGACCACCTTTTGATGCTGGGCAGCTAAGTTCTGGAGCTCTCCCAGGCCACAGGACTGGTGGGTAAGGCCAGGGAGAATGAGCTCATTACTCAGACTGATTCAGGCTCTCAGGCACCCACCCAAGAAACAGTGAAGGGCCTCCAGAACACACAGCTGGAACAGGGAGCTGGAAATTACCCCTGTAGCATGAGCTAACTTCTGTTAGATACCTCTGGTCTATTTGTCCCTTACGCTCCCTAGACTGACAACCAGCAGAAATCCTACGCGATTAACACTCTCCCAGCCTCTAACCTCTTAGGACCTTTCTCAATATTTAGTAAAAGGGTTTCACACAGCATCAATGAGAATCTTCGGAAATTTCCCTGGGAAAGCCCTCACTGGCTAGCTAACCAAGGAAATTAGGAAGCTGATGTGGGTTTAGCTTTCACCACTGTGTTGGGCGATTTTTCATTCAATTGTTCACTTATTTCACAAACTTTTTGTGTGTGCCCATCATGTCCTAGGTACTGTGCTGAGTAGTGGGGCTTACAGTCTCACTGGTGAGGGAGATATTAAGCAAATAATCACACAAAACTCTGATTAAAATTTGCGGTAAGTGCCATAAAGAAAAAATACACAGGGTACGTTCTAGTCCCAGTTCTGGCTCCCACTAGCTGTGAAACTTTCTGTGAGTCACCTACCTTCTCTGAGCCTTAGGGTTTTTGGTTTTGTTTTGTGTTTGTTTTATTTTTGTGTAAACTGGAGATCTGCTACATCAAGCAAACGTTGTGATGCTTAGATGAAAACAATGGCTAAGGTAGCACCTTGAAAACTGTAATTCCACACAAATAAATATAAGGGATTCATATTATTGACTCTTGCCCTTGAAATTCACTGCATCTGTGAAAAGGAGATTGTCTGCAGAACTTCAATTGACATTTAGAAAAATGAGAGTAAATGGGTTTTCCTTATTTGGAGGCTTCACTTTCTATGCAATATACTCTGAATGTGTTCAGACGCATGAGGGGGATACAGAGGGATTGGGAAACCTGGTCCCAGATGATCCCGAGAGGGAAAAGCCAACAGACGCGTGATGGGAGAAAGGTGCTTATTAAACAGCCCTCACCGACAGTCCTTCTCCCTTCTTTTCCAGATGCGTCCCAAAATGCTTTGCCAAGAACTCTAATGAGAAACAGACTTTTTCGCTCCATCCTTCACCTGCAGATTTCTAAGCAGAGATATTGCTGCCACTTCTGCTAAGAGTCCAAGAGTGGTTTGTTTTCCATTCTCCCTTGTAGGAATCAGGGCCTTGAGAGTCAGAGAAAACATTTCAGATTTTTCCTTCTTTTATACTTCAGCCAAAAAAACAGAGGATAGAAATATGAAAAGGAGAAAACACAGGACATTTGGTGGAGGGTTGGAGACAATCACCCACCGGAAGCCCTGGTAGCAAAGCCCTTAAATTGAAAGCAAGCAGAGAGATCCAGTTTGCATCGAGAAATGTTTACTTTATCTTGTAAATGTCCGTGTTTATGGTCTCCACCCATCCACCCACCCACAGACTCCAGTGTGGGTCAATGAATCAGCTGTGAAAAAAGAAAGCCAAGGCAAGGCATTAGCCAGAAAATGCAGATGTGGGTTTTGTTCCTTTAACCTGAAGCAGAGGTTATTAAGGAGATTTGCCAGTCTACAAAGATTTCTACCATCTTGGATTGGGGATTTTCATAACTGCACAGGGTTCTAAGACAAAAGTGGTCTCCTCTTTTGCCCTTCTGGCCAGAAATCCAGGCCTGGCTCTCTTCTCCACAGCCCGCCCTTGTCTCCCTGGGGCCTGTTTCTGTCTCATGTGTTTGTTCTGCTTCCCACAGCCTTAGCCGGCTCAGCCTGCAGAGTGAGGATAGGGGCTGTGCAAGGCACTCTCTCCGAGAAGCCAGCACAGACCTTCCGCTCCCTCTTTATGGGTTTCCACATAACCGTGGAAAGATCATTATTTCGATCTCCCATGTCGTCCTGTCTCTTTGAAAAAAAAAAAAGTCATTAATTTTTAAATGCTTCTCTTCTTATGGGCAATAAGGACAGTGATTTGCTAAAAAATAATTTGAGCTGTAATCAGTCTGAGTGGTGGGAAAACCCAAGTCTTTACTTCCCTTTGGCTTTGCCATTCGGCATTCATTCCCTCAGCACCCCGCTTCTTTTTTATGAGAGCGATGTGCTCTTTGAACCGAGTTTCATCAATGGCCAAGTCTACCAAGACAAACTTTTTATCTGGGAGGAACTCCTCTTGAAACCTGGTGTTCGAATAGTGTGTTATCCGCCAAATGAATGCTCAAAGGCTAAAAGCTACCTGGAAAACCATCTCTATGATTAAATCACATTAAAAAAAAAAAATTGGAAGCAAAACTGCATTTTTCATGTGTTCAAATGTATGGAACTCAAACGTCATATCAAAAATAAAAGTGCTTGCTTAAGAAAGATAAAGCCTAGAGAAAATATTCCAAAATGTGCTATGGCTGTGAGGGCAGTGGTATGAGAATGAGCTTTGGGGCCAGGCCACGTGTCTCCATGTGCAAGCTCTGAGCAAATCCCTGTAGGTCAACGAGCCTCAGTGTTCTCATCTGAACACAGGAATAATGCCTCTCCTCTCTGAGCATTCTTGTGAGCATTAAATGAGGTGATGTATCCAAAAGTTCTAGTGTGGTTCCAGTCATCCAGCACTTTCCTCAGCCATATGTTTGCTACTGTCCTGCATTTTCTAAATTTTCCACGATGTGCATTTTACCTTTATCATGGGAAAAAGTAAGTTTAAAATAATGACAACAATATGGTCCATGTTATAGGGACATTTCAAACACAGTAACGTTACCCAGATTGGATGGTGTATCTGGAGTGGGAAAATTTCTAAAAGCATTCTAACGTTTTAGTAATACCTGGCCAAAAAATGCAATCCTTTTATTGTGCCAATAATGCAGCCTCAGATTCAGTCTGTCATGTAAGAGAGAAGATTTTACTTCTTAGTAACTATGCTGCTCCAGGCAGCACATTTTAGGGATGCTCTTGCCGCCCACAGTGAAGCAAAGAACTTTGCTTTCTACTTTGAAAGATGTCCCAGTAGGCCAAATCCCTCTGAGAAATGAGAATTCTCCGATATCCTCTAAAATAGCAGCATTCCTCTCATCAAACTTTTTCATTAGCATCCTTTTGTAACCCATTAAGTCCTTAGCAGCTCTGAGGAGTCACACCTGTTTTCCATCAAGATTTCAACTGTAAGCCAGCACAAACATGTGTGATAAGTTGATGCTAAAATACCATGACACACTCCTTGGATTTACTAGCATTTAATAAATGAAGGAGAAAGCTTTGCCTTTTATAGCCCTGGGCCTCCCAAGCCCAAAGCAGATGTAGCAGTTGCCTCCTGCTAAGCATTCATTACTCATTGCTTCCAAACCCAAAGACCAGGCACCTCCCGTCATTGTGCTGTCCTTAGGGGTGGCAGGTCCAATGTTCTCAGCCCTGACTGTAGCTCAGCATCAACTGGGAGCTTTTAACGAAGTAGCCAGGCCCAGACCCCAGGCCCAGAGATTTAGATTTAATTGTGTGGAGGGGGCGGGGGGGGGGCGGGGAGGAGCATGTATCCATAATTTTTAACAGCTCTCCAAAGGCCTCTCATGTGTAGACAAGATTGAGATCTACTAAAAATGATTTGGAACATAAGCAAGTATAGTGTAGTGGGAAGAACATGGACCCGGAGATATAAAATAACAGATTTGAATTCATCATTTGAAAAGAATAAATTGTTATCTTAGGCAAGTTTCTTAAATTCTTTGAGCCTCGGTTTCTTCATTTCAAAAATGGAGTTAATAATATCTATCTCATAAGGCTGTTTGTTGTAAGGATCAAACAAAATAATCTATGTAAACTGAAGAGTACTGGGTCTTAGACATAGCAGCTAAACAGCTTTTAAATATTATTAGTGAGCTGAATGTCAACAGCTATTTCCTTAGAATCAAGGTTCCTTAGGAGAATATAGTAATTCTACCATCGTCTTGTAAGAATAACAAAGCCTTTCCTTAAATCAAAGTGCCTATCATATAAAGGTCAATTCAACATTGTACTAGAGACCCTAGCCAATGTAATAGAGCAAGAAGAAGAAATAAAACAATTAGGTTGCAAAAGATAATATAAAACGGTCTCATTTTGCAGATGGCATGACTATTTACATAGAAAACCCCAAAGAATCTTAAAGAATGCTACTAGAACTAGTAAGTTAGAGGACCTATGTCAATATACAAAAACAAATTTTATTTCTATGTTAGTAATGAATAATTAAAAATTTAAATTTAAAGAGCAGTACCATTTATAGCACCAAAGCAACAAAACCCATAAAATATTTAGGTATAAATTTTACAAATACATGCAGGACCTATATGCTGATAACCGAAAATCACTAATAGAAGAAATCAACGAAAACCTAAACAAGTGAAGTAATATACAGATTGGAGGACTAGATATTGTTGTCTGTCAACTTCCCCAAATTGATTGATAGAGTCAATATAATCCCAATCAAAATCCCAATAGACATTTTTTGTATAAATCAACAAGCTGATTCTAAAATTTATATGGAAAGGCAAAGGACTAGAATAATCAAAGCAACTCTGAAAAAGAAAAATAAAGTTGGAGGGTTTGCACAATCTCATTTCAGTATTTAGTATGGAACTATAGTAATTGAGACCAAGTGGTATTGATGAATGGAACAAAGAAGGGAACTCAGAAACAGACCCACACATACATGATGAAGATACAAAAGCAATTAAATAGAAAAGGACAGTTTTTTCAACAAACTGCATTGAAACAACTGGATATCCATATTTTTAAAAAAAGAACCTTAATCCTTGATCCAACTATTAAACTCCTAGAAGAAAACATATGAGAAAAATCTTTGTGACAATGGGTTAGGCAAAAATTTCTTAGAAATGACACCAAAAGCTAATCCATTATAATGAATAAACCAGACTTCATAAAAAAAAAAAAAACACCCAAAAAACAAAACCAAAAAACAAAAAAAACTGCTCTGTAAAAAAAGCTGCTAAGAAAATGAAAAGACAAGCTATAGGCTAGAACATTATTGCAAAACACATATCTGACAAAGGACTTATATTCAGAATACATCAAGGACTCAAAGTTCAATAAGAAAACAACCCAATTTTTAAAAATGGGCAAAAGATTCAAATAGGCAGCTTACCAAAGAACATATATAGATGGAAAATAAGCACACGTAAATAAACTCAGTGCCATTAGTCAGTAGGGAAAATCAAATATAAGCCACTATACACCTATTAGAATGCCTCATTTTTTTTAAAAAATTGACAATATCAAGTCCTGGTAAAGATGGGGAGCAACCGTAACTATCATGTATTACTGGTGGGAATGCAAAATGGCACAGCCACTTGGGAAAACAATTTGTTAGCTTACAAAGTTAAATAAACACTTTTCATATGACCCAGCAATCTCACTTCTAGGTATTTATCCAAGAGAAATGGAAACCTGTACACAAATATTTATAGTGGTTTTATTCAAAATCACCAAATGTGAAACCACCCAAATGTCCATCAACTAGTGAATGAATAAACAGATGGTAATGTATCCATGCAATGGAATATTATTCAGCAATACAAATGGGAAAAATCTATGGCGACACACAACACAGATAAATTTCAGATGTATTTTACTAAGTGAAAGAAAAAGGCACAAAAGGCTACAATCAGGATGATTCTATTTATGTGACAATCTGCAAAAGGGAGAAAGAATATATCAGTGGTTACCAGGGGCTAGAAGTGGAGAGAAAAGATGTCTACATAGCAGCCCAAGGGAAGTCTTGGGGGCAATGGAAGTGCTCTATATCTTGATCATAGCGGTGGTTATATGAATGTATGCATTTGTCAAAACTCAGAATTGTACATAAAAGTGAATTTTGCTGTATATAAATAATACCTCAATTTTAAAAATTGTTAGGTCATTTCTAAACTGAAGGAATGTGTTATCTCATTTCGTATGTAGATCATCTTGATCCAAAGATAGGAGTGGCAGGTAAGAGTAATTCCTCCTCAAGGTCGACCATAAAGTTAAGTGAACTGTGTGGATTAGACCAGTGGTTCCAAATCCAGGTCATCAGAGCACTGGGGATTTATCTATAAAAGGCAGTGTGACTAGGTGCATGGAGTTATTTTCCACATTTCAGGAAAAAGGTCTAAGGAAAATCATATTTTATCTGAGATAAGTTTGCCCAGACGGGCTGAGTAAAATCTCAAGTTCTTTGGCTTTGGGCTAGAATTCTCTTTTCTGCTGATAATATCTAATTCACAGAGAATTTAAAAAGCCAACCTTCAGCTTAGTGGATAAAAGTTCTTTGAATAAAGAAGCATATAGGGGAAAGATTGTAAAATGGATTTTTGGTGATGAAAAGTTTGTGACTGGATAGACTAAAACATATATTTGAGGGAAATAAAAGAACGTACTTCTTTGGGAAGGTCTGAAAACCCAAACACGCTTTTACTTGCCCAAGACAGCTTAGGGTTGTTCTGTCTATTGCCCAGGGAAGGTCCCTCCCACCCCCACCCCAGATCTCCTCAGGCCTGTAGGATCTCCAAACCAGACCTGTGTATAAATCTGAGACTGGCAAAAACACAAACCCTTGAGTTCTGGTACCACCGGTCAGTCCCCATCTGGAGCACCTTCTGCCTCTGGACTACATACCCAGTGAAAAGGACTACATACCCAGTGAAAGAGGCCCAAATCTGAGCCTCTTTGTTGATAACTAGCACATCAGTTTTATGATTGTTCATCCTAACAACAACAAAAGTGAGGGCTTTGTACCAACCGGCACTAGAAAAAGTGACACTAAGCCCTGGTTGAGGTGGGAAAATGTGGGGGATTATAATAGCAACCCTAGCTAGGGCCAATTAACATGCCCTCCCCTGCTCAGCTTGCACACAGCTCAAGGAAGCTTAACGGGATTAGGAGTAAATACCTTGTTGTTATTTTTAACATAGCTCAGCTCTCTAGTAAATGTCTCCATTGTACCTGCCAGTAACCTCTTCATGAAGGAGGCATCCACCTTTAGAGACATAACAGGCAAGACTGGGCAACAATGTGTCTGAGATCTTGCCTTGTACTGGCTCTCAGAGTTTGGTGCCTAAAAAGAGAAACTCCTCATCTTCGTCATCTGTGCCTTTTGAGGCATGGTAGGAAGTTTTTGGGGTTTGAAGCCAGACAGAACTGGATTTGAATCCTGATTCTGCCACTTACTCGTGTGGTCAAGTTATCTTGCCTCTTTCAATGTCAGATTTCTTTAAAAAGAGGATAATGTTACCTACCTCACAAAATAGCTATAAAGATTCAAGATAGTGAAT
>NW_011888866.1:2233408-2272600 GCF_000151845.1 Pteropus vampyrus
AAAAATATTCAAATGGTTACATATGAAATGTTGTCCTGCGTCTTTCTGTCTCAGATAGCAGCTACCCCTCCCCAAATCCTTCACCCCCTCATCCCCCCAAACTATTTCTGTGCCAAAATGAAGAGGAGGCCCCAGGCTGTGGGGGTCTCCTTGTCTTGGGGAGCTGTATAGCAAGCTTTTATAATATGTTTTTCTGTCTCCTACATAAAAGAATGTACTTAACCCAGTGCCTGACATACAGTAGACATTTAATAAATTATGATCATTAAAATTCCTTTACAGAGATATCCTCATTAGGTTCTGCTTAGGATTCCTTTACACTGTCCCATATAGTACATAGCAGGATCTCCATGATTATAGATGATAAGACGTTTTCTCAAAAAGCCATAGAAAGAAAGAAATTAGTCACATTGGAAAAGGCAGAAACCAGAAAATTGACCTCGTTCTTCCCCTCACCCTGGTCCCCCAGGATGTCCCTGAACTTCTCCATAGCTTAGGGGCAGAGATAAAACATCTGAAAGAACTGCTGGCCATTCCCCACAGGAAGCAGCTCTTTAGCCATGAAAAGGATGCTCAGAGAACAACTGATGTCTGTCCTTTGAGGCCTCTGGGCCTCTCTTCCCCAGACACTGAGAACCACCTTCCGGCAGCCAGAATACAGAAACGAGATCCAAGTCTTTACCATCTGGGACTGAGACCCTTGAAGGAAAGATGCCAAGATGCATGGACAGTTGAGAGATTATTCGTGGCAATGGTAGGTGTTTCTGTGACTTGCCCTTGACCTCTTAGCAGCTGTCCTGCCTCTCTTGGTTCCTATCTATTTTCCAAGCCCAGTTTCTAAAGATTTTCTGCTGATTCTGTGAATACCCCAATGGTCTCCCTATAGATTTCTTTTTTGCTTCGGTTGGTCCACAAGTTTCTGTTACTTGCACCCAATGACTCTCACTCACTCCACATCTTCTCTGCAAGCCTAGTCTAAGAATCCCCTTTCAGTAGCAGGTAAAAGCCAGGCCTGTCATCCAGGGAGCCCTCTTAAGAGTCACCAACATGTTGGACTCAGCTTTTTTACTCCTCTTTTTCAGCCCCCACCTTCCCATTAACGCTTCCAGGCCTCACTGGGCATACTGTCAGCCTTCTAATCAGGCAGTGCCCTGGGGTGGACTAAGATGGCACTGTGCCCTCGAAGCCTCTTTTGCTCCCACAGGCATTAGTCATGACCACCTCCACTCTCCCAGCACCTTATCTTCACCCCCCACGTAGGACAAATCACATTCTCTCACAGCTGTTTGTTTACCCATCTGTTGACACACTTGCCTCTGTTCTCCTCAGGGCTGTGGGCCAGCAGTGAATGGTGACCTAGGAAACAGCTTATGCCTTAAGCTGACCCCAGCACCAAAATGGCCAAGAATGAAGGACAAAATGTGCTCTTCACACACTCTCCTGAGGAGGCACTGTTCTACAAAGAGGAGGCACTTCAGAAGTAGAGGGATGGCTTTCTTAGAACAAATTTTAGGAGTGTGCTTGGTAGAAGGTCTTAGATTTTTAGAGACTTTTTCTAGCAGGGGAACTATGAGGTTCGAGTCATCCGCTTGCTCTACGTCCACCTGGAAGAGTGACTCCAAGGGCCCCTCAGTGGAAACTCTCGAGACCTGGGTAGAGTGAAATCTGTTTTCCTAGAGGCAGGAAGCCTGAGTGTCCAATGTGAGTGCATCTCCATGCCACAGTCACCCCAGAATCTTATAACTGCTGGGGAGAGCCAGGGAGCCCCGTGAGGAGTGACATGATGTCACTCCTTTTCTGCTATTCCATGACACTCATATAACAGGTCTCTTCTGACAACTCAGACTCAGCACTGAGGCCAGTGTGCCAGCCGGGCTTCAGGTGAGCTTCCTTGCTTGCACGTGATCCCTCTGAGGAAAGTGTCAGAGATGGCTGAGGCTGGATCACACCTGGGCCCCTATTTCTGAGGCTGCGTGTGGCCCCTGAGGCTTCCCTGCCTGCTGCTGCAGCCTGCACTGGGCCTCATCTGCCCAGCGACAGCTGAAAGGCCTGTTCTGTGTGAAGGGCTGGATTAGTCCCAGGCTGGCCTCCCATGCCTGCAGGATCGGAGGGACCCACGAGGTCATCCAAGCCTGCACTTGGCAGAGCCACCACAAAGTTCTCCCACCCCTGGTCTGGGCAAAGAGCTATTTTCCAGAGGTGGCTTTACCAGGGAAAGCATTCCTTTTGGGCCTGCAAAGTGAGGGTAGCTCTCTTTTGCATCATGACCCGACCTCAGGGAGGGCAGACACAGGGGCTATAACACCATGAATGAAAGGACGGAGGGAGTCCTTCCCGTGGGGCACGTTATTAAATAATCTGCTGAGTGGCTGGGATCATATCACAAGAAGGATTTCAAAGGCTAGCCACCAAAGCTCCTGAGATCACAAAGGGCAGGCTCCTCACTCCCAGAAAGCAGGAGGCAGAGAATTGCTTAAGTGGGAAGCCTCTTCAGGAGACAGAATTAAAATCAAACAGACTGCTCAGCTGATTGAAACTTCTAACTCAGATGTTTCTAACCTCAAAGAATGATTCTGCAAGGACTCATGGCGGATGAGCCATCAGAGATGAGACACAGGTGAGGGGGAGGTCCTCCGCTATCCATAGCCATGGGTTCTGACGCCCTCAGACTGTGTGTGGCCTCTGAGGCTTGCACCTCTCCTGCTCCCCCCACCCCACCCCAAAACACCCTACAGCAGAGAAGCCTGGGCTAAGATGGGAGGCCTGGAACCTAGAGCCACTCTCCCTGGAGTGACCTTAAACACTCCCATTGACCCCAAGAAACCTCAGCTTCCTCAGCTCTAAAGGAGAACAATGGCTGTAACCTGAAAACTTCACTGAAGCTCCAGTGAGACAGGGCATGTGTGGTGAAATCTAAAGAGCCACACAATGAGCTATTGTTGGTGTTATTTTTGACTGTTAAGTGTGGCCAACCCTGCCTGGGAGGTGGCATGCAGAGTATGCCCAGCTGGCAGAGAATGTAGCCCACAGGGGACCTGGCTGTGGCTGTGAGTCTAGACGCAGTGCCCAAGAGCTAGGTGGCTGAATGCGTGGACGCCTTCCACAAAAGGGTCTGAGTGGGTAGCTTTGGGCACCTCCAATTTCAGGACCAGATGTTCCGCTAGCCCACCTCAAAGCTGAGAAGCAGAAGTGGGAACCAGAACATGAGACTGGGGTTGGAGTGGGCACTGCTATGGGGCTGCCTTGAGCATTTGCTGTGGGAATGCCAGCGGCTGCATTTTCTCCACCCTTGCCACCTTGCTAGGTCAAACTGAGGCCCGTGCCTTTAAAATCGTTTGACATCTTTGAGATGGGAAACAGAGTTCCCAGCAGAAGGCGGAAGGCGGCAGTGGCTAAGGAATGCTGTTCTAATGTAAAACTCTCTAGCTCTCTGGGGATTTCACTGATACTTCTACTGTCAGGCTTTGGAGTGAAATCACCTATTATGATTCTGGGAAAGGCCCCAAGATTCTCTGTGCCGATCCTTGACCCATGTGAGCACAGAGCTAGATTCCTCTCAGGCTGTGCAGACCCATCTTCCACCCTCAGCTGACTGTAGCCCCTAGATTCCCATTTGGACCCGAAACTAAGAACTCAGGTCTGGGAGGGCTGCACAGTGGGGATTTGCCCTGAAGCCTCTCCTTGCCCGGCCCCTCCCGGATGTGCCCAGACAAACACTCAACGTGGCTGGATGGCAAAGCCTGGACTAGCTTACAGGTTTCCACTCGGGCTGTTCTTTCCACCACACCAGTTGCCTCCCTCCCCTGGACCAGACCATCAGAGGTTTGTGCCCATTTTGCATGTTTACTCCAGCTCTTTCTTATGGCCAGTCAGCTCCCTGACGGGAAGGACCCTTCTTCCCACCGTGGGGTCTCTCATTCCAGCCTGAAGATGCTCCAGCTACTCCCCTCCTGGGCCTGGCCCCACCATTGGGCGAGTCCTATTCAAATGTAGGCTCTGGAGTCAAGGAGAGCAGGGTTGGATCCTGGTCTGTTGTTTAGTAGCTGTGCCACCTAGGGCAAGTTACTAAACGTTTATCAGCCTCAGTTTCTTCGTCTGTAAAATGGGAATTGTAATCGTATACATCTCTGGGTAAAAAAATTAAATGAGCCAGTCTAAATATAACAGCCTAACACAAGAGCTCTCAAACTGTGGTCCAGAGAGAGGCTTTAGAGAGTGCCCCGCCCCCGCCCTGCCCAAACCCTGCCAGGACTGTGAGGTTAAAACTATTTTCATAAAAATACTAAGATGTTATTTGCCTTTTCGCTCCCATTTTCTCATGAGGGTACAGGAGAATTTTCCAAAGGGCTACTGGCTGTGACAGCTAGTGGTATATGTTCTGGGTATTCTTAAGTTTTTCTCAGTTTTAATTTATAAAATGGTAAATGTCACTAGATAGAACCCACATAAGCAAAAGCTCTCTGGGGTCGTCATTAATTTTAAGAGGGTCCCCAACTTTGTGCTTTCCCAGCGGACAATATAGAGCCTGGCAGATATTCCCAAATGGACGGGGCTGGAAGGGACCTGGAGATTGCCTGGTTTTTAAGCCTTTTTAAAGCAGCAGAACCCTTTCCAAATGGAATTATACATGGAATCCCAATACTAAAAAAGCAGATAAAAAGAGCTCTGTTGAAGCAGGTATGGGGGTTCTGACCTGTAGCTTCTCCTTTACACATTCCTGCCCAGGAAGCCCCTGAAAACCTTGGACTACAAGAAAATTCAGTGTGAAAACTACCAATCTAGGCCCAATCCACCTCAGTCTCCTTGCAGCTGGGAAGGCTGAGACTCAGAGAGGGAAAGTGAGTTACTCACCGATGCCTACAAGGGTATCAGAGCCAGGATTATCAAGATAGGTCCCCTGACTCCAAGTCCACGCTCTTTCAAGTACCCTCAGCTTCCCAGCTACATGGCAAGTGTTCTGTAAATATTTGTTAAATGAATATGCAAACTTTCCTGGCAAGGCTTCCACGATTCTCCCTATCCTGACCAAACTCCTTCACCCTGAAAACCTTACTGATTCCTGGATTGGTTCTAAACACATGGCCTGTACTCCAGCCATATTGATTTCAGCTGTCTCTAGTATCACTGCCGCCCTGTTTATCAGGCCCACAGGTACCCAGTTGGGAGCTAAATTTATTAGGAAGACTACGACAGTGCTACAACATTGTTATCTTATAGGGTGTCAGTGCTGCAGGCCTCTTCTCTCTGGTCAGTTTGGTCAACCTTTACAGCCACCTCCTCTATCCAAGGCATTGCACTGACTGGGGTAACAGATGAATACAATATTAATGGCCACAAACACAACCAGTGCGGACTTACTGTTTGCAAGGCAAGGCTCTTTGCTAAGCACATACAGCTGATCCTTGGACAACACGGGTGGGAGCTGCGTGGGTCCACTTATATGCTGAATTTTTTCAATTAATATAGCCGATCCTTCGTATGCACAGTTTTACATCCCGGGATTCAACCAACGGTGGATTGAAAACTATTTTCGCATTCCCAACCGCAGATTCCCAACTGCGGATTTCCACCCACAGTTTCCCAGCCGCAGAGCGAAAGTACTGTTTTCATTCTACGGTTACTGTTTTCCACTCGCAGCTGGTTGAATTCACCGATGCAAAGGACCAACTGTAGTTAAGTTTGGGGGAGTCAAAAATTATACGCAGATGTTCGAGTGCGTGGGGATTGACACCTCCTTTGTTCGAGGGTCAACTGTAATAGCTACATTACTCAGGATTCGTTTGGTGACAAGCAACAGAAACTGAACTCAGACCAACATTAAATGTTCCCATAAGAACCTGGATATGAAATTTCATTAAAAAAAAATGTTCTCCCAGATTCACAGGGTGAGTGTGAGGCGGAGGAGGATTTGTGCCTTTGGACCGTGTCCAGTGATCAGGAAAACATAGTTATGAGGGGTCCCTTACAGGTGAGGACAGCTGTGTCCCTCCTGGTCACTGTGCTATGCAGGCAGCTGGAGCAGGTCCATTCCATAGAAGAGAAAACCGAGACTCAACTAGTAGAGGGCAGTGCCCGGACATCTAGACCACACACACACTTTTCTGCAGTCTCCATGGCCTCGGATGCTGACCTGACTGGCCCAGACTGGTCAAGGCTTCAATTGCTTGGGGAAGCTGGCCACAGCAGTGGTCTCTGTATCCAACCCAGCTCCTTTTCGCACTGTACAAAAGGAGTACTGGGTGAATGTAAAATGTCATATCAACCTAGAATTTGGATTTACTGAAGGCATTTGGGGTGAGGAAATAAAGGGGTGTAAGGTGGGGTCTCTCTGTCTTGGTTTTCCAATGGTGAGAAAAACGTTATGCTCGCTGACTTGGTAAGAGCACTTGTCCTGGATCAGACAAAGCCATTTCCACCCCTTAGCATATAAAGAGCTTGTCCCTCAGTTTCTTGATAAAATGGGGACAATTCAACCTATGTTGCAGAATTTTTGAGAGTAGTAAATGAGATAGTGTATGTGATCTGGTCTAGCAGTGACTGGCACAGTGGTACTGAAGAAATATTTGCTGCTTTCATCACACAGTACAAACTCCATCTGTGGGGATTTAAGAACCATCACTAAAGAAACCGTAGCCACAATTACAGACATAATTAAGAAAACCTATTATGCCAAAATCCAAATTTGCAAACCAAATAAAGGTAAATTATTCTACTTACAAAAACAAAGCAAAACAAAACAGAAAACCCAAAACAAACATACAAAAACCTGAAACACACAGAGAAATTCCCTTTAAATCAGGTTAAATCATGTAATGCTTTTACTTATCCAGTCTTTTCAGGAACATATTTACTGGATAAAGCAAAGAATTTGTGTCGACCTGAGCATCTCCAGCTCAGAATTGCCCCAGGTCTTAACCCCATGATGGGAGGAGAAATTTGCTGCTTAAATAAGAGTTAATCAAGAGCCCTTGAGATTAAAAAAAAAAAAAAAAAAAAAAAATTCTCCTTGGAAATTCTCAGCATAAATGGTCCAATGTTCACATCTTATGGCCATAAAGAAAATGCCATAAAGAGAAATGTTATGAAGAATGTAATTTGCAGTAGAAACCATCCTCACTGGAGACTCACAGCACTCTCTCTCTGTCTTTCTTAAAGTTCTTGATTAATTCTGTGGCCTTGAGCCATCTGGGTGACCTCTCTGAGCTTCAGTCTTTACATCTGTAAAGAGGGCCAGGGGCTAATCAACATGTCAGACAATAGGCTTGCATTAGGTCTTGCTCAGAAGTGCCAGCTTCCTTCCCTGTGGTGGTCACAGCAAGAGATCTGGCCACCACTACTGCTACTATTTTTGCTCTCTCAGAAAAACACTTAAAATTGATTTTGACATGAAACAGTCTTCTAAGCTGGTGCCTCGAGCATGAGTGTCACCCTTAGTGGACTGGGTTAAAGGCTTTGTTTTGACAGATATCAGGCTTAGCTGGGCACAGGTGGCAAGGAGGCCCCCAGAGGCAATGTGCCATCTGTGTGGCTGACAGTTTTCAGACCACCTGCAACAGATGTCCATGCATCTGCGAGAAGGGGGACACTCCTGGGGGAGAGTGGGTCTCAACCTTGGCTGCAGGTCAGACTCATGAAGGGAGACTTTAAAAAATTTAGATGTTTGAGAGCCATCATGGACAAAATGAATCAGAGTCCTCAGGGTGTTGTCCACATAGATCTGCCTGATTCCAGGCCATCTTCATGGAACTGAAGTTACACTTTTGTGATCCTCTGCTCAGGGTAGCCCAAACCACTTTAGGGTTCAAGCAATGGCCTCTGTGCCTTGTGCTGCATTCCTTCCACATGCCAGGACTTTTTCATTTTGTTTCAACCTCATAAACACTCTTTTGTGCTTGGCAAGGTAGTTGATGAGCAGCAGCAAGTATTTTGTGAAAGAATTTTACCAGTGAGGACACTCAGGGTCAGAGAGGTAAGGACGCTTGCCCAAGCTCACACAGCTGGAAAATGAAGGAAACAGGATTCAGAGGCAGATTTCTTGATGCCAAAGCCAGTAATGTCTAGGTTGGCAATCTACACCCGTGGGCCAGATTGAGCCTGCTGCTTATTTTTGTCCGTCTAGGGAGCCAAGAATGGTCTTGACATTTTTAAAAGGTTGTAAAAGACAAAAATAAAAACAAAGAATATGCAACAACAGATGCTATACGTGGCCTGCCAACTCTAAATTATCTCCCATCTGGCCCTTTACAGGAAAAGTTTGTCAAACCCTGGTTAAGACGGTGACATATGTCTGCTTCTGAACTCACACTGGGATGGCTGGTGAGATGACTCGGGGTCAATGTGTCCCTCCACAGCTTCATGTCAAAAACACTGTTCACAGCAGTTCTGAATCTTTAATGTGACTTAGGTCTTCAAAGTCTTTTGCAATCTTTGTTTTGCTTGCTCGGCCTGCAGATGGCACCTGTTCATTTGGATGTACTAGTGTTTGCCAGAGCATCACAGAGAGCCTTAACTTTGCAATTTATCCTGCCATGTTAGGAGCTTTCATCAAGGGCCTCTTTAACATCCAGGGGCTAGGGTCAGTGGCTAGTCCCCCTTAAATCAGAAGCCAGAACAATGACTGACCCACTCCTGTTATATTCACTTTTATTTGATCCTCATAAAAATTTTGTGAAGTTGAAGAGAGGGCACTGTTATCCTAATTAAAAACAAAACAAAACAAAACAAAATAAAACAAAATATCTTTATAGGTGATGAAACTATAGCTCAGAGAATAGAGATTTGTAGAAGCACATGAAATGGTGGGACCCCCATTTGAATCTGGTGATTCTCTAATCATAAACATCATGCTCTAGGTTCCAACAGCCTGGGGCAGCCGGGGGCAGGGGGAGGAGGGTCGTCAGCTCAGTGCCCTGGGTTTAGAAAAAGTGTCCAAAACTGAGAGTTGGGCAAAAGAATGGCGACAAGGAATATGATCTAACATTCCCATTTGAAGCTAATCTAGTTTTCTAAGAACATATTCCTTTGTTGTGACCTTCTGTTCACTAGTAATTGAGACACTGGATTACTCCAAGTAGATGGGAAATTCTGTAGGAGACTGGTGGCGATGCAAATGATTCTTGTCTTCCAGAGGTGCCATGATTTTGCCCGGAGAATAGATTATAACTCAAGTGTTATAGTTTTGTTGCCTTATCAGATAATCAATTTGTAAACAATGTAGCAATCTTTTCCCAGCATTCTCTCTTTCAGTGATGATTAATATTTTCTATTTTTTTTTAATGAATCCTGACATTCTGCTGGTTCCTTGACACATGTTCATTATATATTTGTATAAGAGTCATGTTTTTAGCTTTTTTGAAAATCATATTTCGACACTCATTATAGTAGCAAATGGAGGTCTCCAAGCTCCAATCTACCAAGCCGCAGTGATGATCACCTTGGAGTTCGAAGGCTCCTCTCTTTGGGTAGAATAATCCACCAAGGTTTTAGAAAGACTTTGGATAATCCATCTAGGTTTAGCTCTTGGCTCCACTACTGAAAAATTGACTAAATTGTATGATTTCACTCAGTCTCAGTTCTGTCGTCCCTTAAATGGAGATAATATCCCCATTTTTTTTTTTTAACATAAATAACAGTGTACAACAATAGAATACAGAGGTTGAGGGTATAATTCTGAGCCATGCTGCCTGGGTTCACATCTTGGATTTGCTGTCTTACAGCTGTGTGACTTGGGGAAAGTACTTAATTTTATTGTGCCTCAGTTTCCTCCTCCATAAAATGGAGTTAGGGGTTAGTATCTACCTTGTAGGGTTGTTGTGAGGATTAACTGGGTCAGTATAAATAACATTCTTAAAACTGTGGCTAGCATATTGTAAGCACTTAATTAATGTCAGTGTAATGAAGAAAACCCTTAAAAATTAATTAACAGAGCTCCTAGTATATAATTAATGCTCAAAATATTGGTTACTGTTAAACATCAAGGACGTCCACTATCCAGATCCATGGAATCACGGCAGGAGGCCTGTTTACTCATGAAAACAAAGAGGTGCCGAGAAGTCAAGAAATGTGCCCAAGATCACATGGCCAGAGCTAGAACTTAGGTCTCAGGAGTCCCAGGCCAGATTCTGTCCCCCGCGCAAAGCAAAGGAGCTAGACACTGAAGGTGAAGTACACCGATCTATGTTCAGCCTTCTCTTTGCCCTATTCTCCCCTCTAGCTTTCAGGGATCCCCCTCTCCAAGGAACTGTCTTTCCCTTGCTGCTACTGCTGCTTCCATTTAAACTCCACTTCTGTTGGGGGACTGGAGGAAAAAGCCAGAGACTGAGCGAAGTGCATCAAGCCAGGGATGGTATCAAGCAGTCTTAGGAGCAGGAAAAGAGGCAGAACTGTCCCACTCCCTCCAGCTACCTTCTACTCCCCGGGGTCCTCAGCTTTATGCTACTGCCTCCAGACAAAATTGTTAAGGATTTCCTTGCCAAGTGATGAACAGTAAAAACAAACCCACACCACACACATACCCTACATACCAGACATTCCCTGGATGGTTTGCTTTGTAGGTGACTGGCCACAGACGTCTGTAGCTTACCAGAGGCAGATGTCTCTCTGGTATGAGAGCAGAGATGGAGACTGGGGGTGGAGGAAGTGGGGGGAGGACCCGGGCTCCAGTTTCTCCTCCTGGAGTCTGAAAACAGGACTGAGACCTCTGCTGTTATTTGTTTGTCTGTTATCATTTTCCGCCCCCATCAAGCAAGCCATTAACCGGAATCTAGGCATCACCAACATCACACTCTAGAGGTTATTTTGAATATTTACTGGAGACCTATTATGAGTCTGGCACTACGTTAGGCCCACAGCAGAGCACTTGAGTTAACTCTTGAAAGTGGAAGAAATGGGGTTTTCTTTGGCTACATTTTCAAGATTGCTTTTATGTTGGCGTGAGGGAAAGGGGAAGCGAAATTTTGATGAGCGCCTAATAGGTAGCTGAATACTTGCAGGCCTTTTTCCACATTGCTCTTGTCCAGGGCCAGTTACAGTTGTTGGCAGCAAATCCAGCTCAGGCTGGCTTAAACATGGCAGGAATGTATTTGGTTAGGGATTGGGAAGTCTGGAAGAATTAGGTTAGACAAGCTGATCAGCAATGTCACCAAATATACAGATTCTTTGATTATCTTCACTCTGCCATCCTGGGGGTGGCTCAGCTTGTGATCAGAGAGGCTTCTTCATTCACCACACCACTGATGTATGTGGGAGAGAGAGGCTAATGCTTCCAGCAGACATTTTCTCCCCATTCTTTGGCCAGATCAGGTTGTATGCCCATTCCAGAACCAGTCGCCAGCAGCGCCTTGACGGATCACCCTTGACTTAAGGTCAACTCCCCTAAAATATTACTGCGCCTTTCTGGGGTAGGAGGAAATAGGTGTTGTGGAGTAAAATGCAATGTCCATTACATATCCCCATAGGCTTGGAAGCAAAATGATTTGGACAAAGCCATGTCTGTCTGAAGTTCAAAGGCCCTGCGTATGTTCTTTTCACTTCATTGTGCTGCCTTATGAAGCAAGAAAAGAGAAGGAAGGATTGAAGAGCTGAATTTCAGGTGTGCTTTTGAGACAATGGAGCTGTGTAAGGAAGCTTTGGATTTATTAAAGACCCTTCACCCCCACCCCAGCATTTCCCTTTTCTTTCAGGTGACATTCCACTGGGATTTGGACCATGGGCACCATTTACAGGGACCAGCTCACAGCCTCTGAGGTCCTTTCAACATCTCATCGACAATCTTCCTTCTGGCTAGAAAGCGTCTTCTGGATTTTGCTGAACAATGGAGAGTGTTACCAGGAGGTCTCAGGATATTTAGGATTAAGTTGTGTTTCCTTGCAACTGTCTTAGAAAGTGGACACTAGGAAAGCAATTTTCAGAGAAACCATTTTAGCAAGAGTATTGCTGTGTGGCATGGTGGGGCCACGTGAAGGGGTAGGGAAGGAAAGGAGCAGCTGTGGTGTGTGGTGACTGGAACAAACTTTTTTTCTTTTTCTTTTTTTTTCTTTTTCTTTCTTTTTTTTTTTTTGCCTATTCAAGTTCAAATCAGCCAGCGTCCAAAACAGCTGATCCCCAGGTCATAAATACTGTGTGTAAACTGCATGGTCTAAAGTGTATCATCCAGGCAATCAATCGTTATGAGATCCCTCATATGTCCACAGCTCGGTTTTAGGTTCTTGTGAAGCTACATGTGACGAGATGTGATCCCTGCCTGTGACTAGAGGAGGTTGCTGCACAGACGAAATATTACCTAGTAATACAAGACAGAGTGTGCTACGTATCCTCGGGTGGGGGCAGGGGAGACAGACAAAAATTCCAACAGGATTTTAGAATAGAGTTTCCCAAGGTACGATCCTTAGAACACTTATTTCTCACAATATACTGGAGAAAAAAAAAGTGCTCTGAGGCCAAAAAAATTGGAGCAGCACCATATACTATATGCTCCTTTTGGAAATAGCCAACATATCTGAGTAGCTATACATAGAGATGTCTTAAGAAATAAACTTGTTTAACTTTAATACTGCTATTCTTTAATTTATTTGTCAATAAAATGCCCCCTTTTCCCTCCAGGAAAAAAGGAAAGTTCTATTATTAGTGTCCCATGGAACCACACTGCCCCCTGGGGTCAAAATAAGCCAGGCTGCCTAACAATGAGGACAGCAAACTTGGGTGCAAGGGTCTTAGTCTCTGTAACCCAGGAACAGCCCATGACTGGCAGAGCTGCTGGATCAGGATCCAGCTACTCAGCAAACATGGCTCCCTCCAGGATGCAACCCAGATACTGGGGCTCTCAGGTTGCTTCACGGTACCCAACCAAAACGCCCCATCCATCAGGTGAGAGCTCAGGCATGAAGAATGTGACCCTGAGGCAGAGTAGCAGCCAGCCTGAAGGGTTTGCTGCATCTTTCTACTTCCCTGTCCCCCACTTCCTTTTAGATGATTCCACAAAGAGCCTCTTTGTGGCTTTCTCTCTCTAACCCCTTCCTTCTTGCCTGCATGCCTAGACCCCAAATGTTCTCCCTGCTCATCCACTAACCCCAGCCTAACTGCTTCCCATTCTCAGAGGGCCGGCCCTAGCCTGCTTACTCCCCAAGAAACCAGCCCGAGTCGCTGCTCCCTCTCAGACACCCCGTACCCTCCCAGGCTTTAGTCCAATAGTGGGCAACGTGTACTGTTCTCACTTCCTTTGTAGGAGACTGCCTTCTTCCAGAAGTTCTAAGATCTTTGAAGGGAAGGACTTTGCCTTTAATTCTCTTTTCATCTTCCCTCATACCCACCATCCAGTTTGCCTCTCCCTTCCTGCCTCCCATCCCCCTATCCCCTTCCCCCAAGGTCTCTGCACCAACAGGGTGCTGGGAGCACAGGACTGAGGGCCTGGCTGAGCCCCTTCTCACTCTGGGCCACAACTAGAACATGGCCAACCTCTAGTGAACCCAGAGAGCATTTTTTAACATTCAGTTCTGCGATTAATTGAATCAAACTTCTTTTACTAAAAATGAGCCATAGAGAAGGTAGAGGGAGGGGAAGGGAAGGGAAGGGAAGGGTCCTAGCTGACAGGAAGCTCCTAACATGGCCTCAAGTGCTAGAGCCTGTTACTGCCCCTCCCAGGGGCCAAGGCATTTCTGCCCCAGGCAGACAGGGCTTCCAAGACTGCTGCAATCATGGTGGAGAATGCTCAAATAAAAACACACATGGTTGAATTTCTCTGAACCATTAGAGTTACTCTTGAGCACTGGTATTTTAGACTCAGGGTAGAATTGTGGTCTGGAAGGAAAAGACCCTAAACAAGGATTTTGGAGACACCAAGTGAGAATAAAGGCAAGCCAGACTCTTGGTAACCCGCCTGTCAAGACACCACCCCCTCACTTTATACATGAAGATACGCCATCCTCTTCTGCAGCGCCCCGCCCCCCTGCCCCATTTTCCTTGTCCTCAATTGCCCAGCAGCCCAGGCTTTGCCACATGCACATGTGGTTCCCTCTGCTCCGAAGTCACTCTCCTTCCTCTGCCTGCCCAAATTGTCTAATTTGCCAGGCTCAGACAGGTTCTCCATAGAATGTTGGTTAAAAACATGAGCTTTGAAAATAATCTGGCATTTGAGTCTCTGCTTTGCCTCTTACTGCTGCGTGATCTTAATACAGTGATTGGGAGATCCCAGCTCTGTTTGCTGTGTGGCCTTGGGCAATTTACCTAACCACTCTGTGCCTCAGCCCTGTCATCTATAAAATGAAGATAAGAAGAATGCTTATGTATTATGCTTTACACATTATCGTGGGGATTAAATGGGAGTAATAAAGGTCTGTGCCTGGCACATCGTAGGGGTATACTGTTAGCTACCTAGAGATGAAGTGTCTGCTATCCCGTGAATAAAGCCTGCCCTGACTCCAGGCACAGTCTCCCCTGCTGCGGTGTCTCCCCCTGGGGAGGCCCTGTGGTTCCACTCAAGTGCTTGCTCCTTGCTTTGGACTTCCCTTGCACAACAGCCGGGGACCTAACTCACTCGTGAGTTGCTAACCTTTGTTAGCACATCTCCATACTTCGATAGTTGAGATCTCCTAGGACAGAGTATTTCTTCAAGTGGACTTGCAGATTGATTCATCTGGTAACATTTCCAAGTGCCCTGGCCTGCCACAAGGCCCCTTGCAGTATGTTCCTGGCTGCCTTCCTCTCCATGCCATGTGCCCCAAGCCAGAAACCCCACCCTCCTGTTGCCCTAAGCAATCCGGCCCTACACAGATCCAGGCCTTTGCATATACAGCCACACTGCTTGGAATGCCAGGCCCCACCTCTTCTCTGCCGGGAAAACTGTTCATTAGGAGTCAGGCCAAATGCCCTCTTCTGAAAAGCCTTTCCCAACTCCAGGGCTCTGCCCTCTTCTCTGCCCTGGCTCAAGTTTGTTCTCCCTGGACTGTGATCTTCTCCAGGAACAAGGTAGGGACCCCAGTGTCCTTCACAAAGTAGGCAATGGAATCCTTGGTAAGGTCTTTGACCATGGATCAGCCTGGTTGAGCTGCACAGAGGATCCAAACTCCTGTAGACAGCTTCCAATACCACACCCACCACTCGGGTGCCCTGCTGAGTCTAGGTTTGGCCCCTCTGTAAAATGACCATAACACCTTCCCCACAGATACTGAGGGCTGAGGGAGCTGTGTGTCCAGCCCTGGCACACCCAGAAGACCCTAGAAATGTTAGCTCCCCTCCCTCCTTCCTGGACTGCACCTCAGGCTTCCCATCTTTGTGTTGGTGGCAATCCCATCCCTGATCTAGTTAAGACAAAGAGAAAAACATTACAAAAAGGCGCAGAGAGACCAAAACCCCACATTACAAGAAAAAAAAAAACCCTTAGTTGTTAGATATACCATGACACATGATTCTCTCTTGCTAATGTGATTCTTTGACATCACTCTTTTGCAGATTAGAAACATCTCTCATTTCTCTGAGTCTGATTTCTTCCAAAGAAGGGCTCTGGCAATCAACCAGCATGCCTCCCTGCAGGAAGGAGTGCTGTGGTCTTGGAGGCTACTTTTCTGGTTCCGCTGTCAGAGGCAAAGCTCACCTTTCTGGGTCAGGCTCACATCCTTTGGAGAGGAAAGGATGAACTCTGTATTGAGCTGTGCAACCTTCCAATAGGCAATACAAACAGTCCGTGGACTCTGAGCTACGGACTGTTTGTATTGCCTATTGGAAGATGGGAGATGGCTTCTTTAAGAGGACAATCTTTGCATCTTCCCTCTTATGGTCTATTTCTTCTTTGAATTTCCTCCAGAGTTAGCCAAGCTGTATGGAATTCAGTGGTACCCCTTGGCTCTGCCCCCCCCCCCTCTCTCTCTCTCTCTCTCTCTCACACACACACACACACACACACACACACACACTCACCTACACCCTCCTCTTCTAACACATGTCTGGTAACTATGGCGCTAGTACTCTAAGTAAAATTTCTCTCGCATGATAAAGACACATTTTCTTGTCTCTCTTCCACCTCTCTCCCATTCCCATGAGACTTTCACACAGGTTCATTCCTTTAAAAGTTTATTTCTGGTGAATAAAAAAAAAAATAATTTATGTGACCAGATCAATAGAGTAAAGACATGACACACAGCAGAGTTTAACTTTCCTGTTTGCTTCTGGAGTTTGCAGCTTGGCGAGAAGGCGGCTGAGTGATACCCAGCTTCCTGGAGCCAGGAGATGCCGATGGGCTGACTCACATGTGGGTGCTTATTGGAGGGCTGGGAGGTGGGCTCACAGAAAGGCCAAATCCAAACCTCTTTTACAGAAATGTCTCTTTATCGTGTTGGCTTTTTAATCAGTTGACATAGCTATCATATGCCTGATACTAATAACCATAAATATAACGTACCCAGATGCTCAGAAAGACATCTCAGGGACTTTTAAACATGGTACTTGGGGACTCTGGGGGAAGACACCTTCCCCTCAGAGGCCACCTCCTGAGGCTGGCACTTGGAGGAGACTGTAGGAAGGTAAGACCTGAGCCCTTAGCACAGCTGTCAGGGTCTTTAGGTTTCTGAACTCCACTGCGTCCTAGCCTGAAGCGAACATTTCCTCCCAATTCCTTGGGTTCCCATAAGGCTCTCAAAGGAGGCCATTGCCTTGGTCAGCAGAAGGAACACTTTCTCCAGGAGTCTGAGAGCTGAACATTCTGATATTCTACGGGGGTCTTACGGGCAGATTCCCCAGAGGGCCTGCCAGAGCCCAGAACCTCAGAGCTGGGGGAGATTTGAGGGTCCACTGCCAAGGAGGAAACAGGCACATCAGCGGGGGCCCTTGACTCTCCTAAGTGTAGAGACCACAGCTTGCTCACCACCATCACCCTGCTGCCTAATTCTCGTGTGAGGCTTTGGCCTTGGGACTACTTTGGTGGTAGAGTTCACTTTCTTGGGGGTAGTGAATTTTGGTTATAATATTTTGGTAAATTAGGAATAGGCTTTGGTTGCCTATAAACTCACTGACTGATAAAAAAAAAAAAAAAAACCCCAGAGAGCAGGCAGGGAAAGCCTATGAGAAGCCCCATGTGGTCTCCCGTGATAAGGCACACGCTCTGGTGGCTCATCTGAGGCCACAGGCCACGTGGCTCCTCTGGAGGCAGCCTGGGGGCCCACGACGCCCAACCGGAGGGCTGTCCAGGACTCGAGGTACCTACTTGCACAGATCACCAGGGCTGCACCCAACTGGATACCAGCAGAGTTTAAACAAAGGCTGGTTGTTTAACTGAATGTGGCTTTAGCATCCTTTTGAAAGACAGAACCAAGCAAAACCCAAACCCCCAAATCACTGGGCAGTTCTGGAGTCCAGTTCAGGTTCCTTTTTTGACTTTCACAGACAGCCAGGTGTAAATGCAAAGATCAGCTCAAGGCTTCACAGCCCAGTGTTATCTCCCCTCATGGGACACACACCTGCTCCCCTTTCACATAGAGATGCACTTCTGTGCTCCATGCCTGGGATCATTTTATCCTTTTGTTAGATGCTCTGAAAACTCACACCCAAAATGCAACTCATACCTGTGTTATTTCCCTTTGAAGAAGAATCAGAAGACCCCTTCAGTGCCATGGGGACACCTGCCCTAGGACCTATAAATAAGCCCCAAAGCCATTTCATGAAATGAGAGAAGGCCAAGCCAGCCAAGAGGCCATTCATGTACATGTATGCAGAGTTGACCGCAAAGGGACAGATGAAAACCCAGCGCCACACGAGGCGATAACTGGGAACTAACTTCCAGAAGTTCCCAGCAGCAGAACATTCCAGACAGGAGGATACTTATATAGGTCCTACAAAAATAAACTTTGTTCCATGCCTGTTCTCTGGCCTTGCAAAGGACAGGCCTTTCCATTCAGCTTGTCTCTGGAGGTTTTTCTGTATCAAGTGCGGTAGAGATTTTACATGACTCTGAGGAAGAAACAGAGAACTCACTTCCTGCCCCTGTCTGGCTCCTGGGATGCCAGGATGGGACAGGGGACAGGTGGAAGGGGAGGAGCACCTGCATAGCCTGGAAGACAAGGGGGTTGGCAATGGAGGGGCCACCCAGAGTCCTGTGATGTGAGGGCACTGACATAGTTTGACTCTGAGCCTTTGGGTCTGATTCTTAAGTCTCATGAAGCACCTGTGCCCATCTACACAGTGTCTCAAGGGGAGAACCCCCAGTCCACGGGGCCCTCAGTTTTCATCCTGAGGTATGAGAGGGCATGACCCAGGATAGAGATGAAGAGTCGTATTGGCTATACTCAAAGAGAATGGGCCAAAAGTGTGTGAGCTCCCCGAGACACCAAGGCTCCGCCAGCTAACCGCCTCTTCAGAAGGCGCCTCCATCCCCACCTCCCTACATACTTTCTCCTCCTGCTTTTCACTGACACTATGTTTTCTCTCACTTTCTACTTGTCTGGCAAAAAAATTCTATTACGTGTAGCTCTTACAAGTCTCTCAAAATGGGAAACTCTCAAAAGTTTAATTATATTTTAAAGCATGACATGGTCTAGAGAGTCTGCTAAAGGAAATATTGGCCAAGGTCTAAAGGTGACACCTTTTGAGGACCAGAGCATCAACTGTCCCCCTGGGTGGAATTTTAAAATGATACTGTGGACGAGCTATGAGATGTGATACCACATTAATGTAGAAAAGTGAAGAATGACTGCTGCCTTCCACAGTTATTAGTTTTGAAAACCATGTACCTCCATCACCACTGTCTTCCCTCCATAAATTCTTTCAAAGATACTTGCTACCAGGCATTAGGAGCTATGCCATGAGCCACTCATCCTTCATGTACTGTCTCGGGTCAAGGCTCAGATTAAAGGTAAATTCAAGGTCTTAAAATGCCCTTCCAAGGAGAGGGCCCTGAGAAAAGAGGGGGAAATATATGAAAATCTGGAGGAGTGGCATCCAGAAGATGGACTCTGAAAAAATACCATAAATCTTCACTTATCAGATGCAATAAGGAAAATATATTGTTAAAGGTTTATATTGATTTTAGGATGCATCTAGATTTTAGGAATATTAAGACGTAGGGAAAATGTCCATCTTGGGAGGGAGGAAAGATGACAGATTTTTAAACAGATGTTCTAATCCTGGATTCCGATCACTTTAAGAGCAGAGGAGCCAATGTGGGAGTTGGAAGATACAGTCGCCAAGGAACTGCTTTATTTCAGCTGAACCCCCACCTCAAATGCCTAAAACGGGATGTTGTATTGACTGTCATCTGGGGGACATGGGTTTGTGTGTATGAATTTATGAACCGAAACAGCCTCTGCAGGGTAAGGAGCCCACACACTTTATTACAGCCCCTGCTCACCAAGCCCTGACAATCCCCCATACCTCTGCCTTTTGGATTATGGAGGAAAAAAAAATAATTGTTCAATTTTCTGGGCCACATAATACAAGACGGGACTAGATTGTACAAAGAGCTTACACACGGAGGGAAGAAGGCGTGCAAACAGGAGCAGGAATTCTTCACCCTCTGGGTGAGCCAGCACTCAGACACAGAGGGTGACTCGACCCTAGTCACCCTCCTGGAGTCCACAGTGGTTTATGTTTCCGGCGTTTACTAACCGTATTTGACTCCGACTTCCACTTTCTCCTGAGAGGAAGAAGAGTATCTTTGAATATCTATGGCATCAGTGACTTACTCAAGCCATTATTTTTTTCCTATTAAGATTTCACAAAAGGCCCAGGACCAGGCCTAGAGAAGGACCAACAAAAGCACAAGTGTCTGAGAACGACATAATACTGACTTCTCTTTTTTGGTAACAGTCCATGAAATGCGCGCCCCTCTCTCCTGAGATATGATGAGGCATGAGGGGAGGTGGCAGAGGAGCTGTGGGTGGGACACTGTACCGTGTGACATCACGATCATGCAGCTGGTGCCCGACAGGACAGAGACATGAGAATGAGCACTCAGGACTCTGGGCTGGCCCCAGGGGAAGGCGGGTAGCTTCCGGGTAAGTGCCCAGTCTCTCAGGAACACTGTCTGTCCAATTCTTGCAGAGCCATTCCCCTGGGGCTCGCCATCTTGACTCTGGCCTTAGCCTTCATCTTCCCTCAGTTCAGTGGGTAGGAATTTATACTGCTGTTGGCGGATCTGGGCCAGTTTCTTCCTTGCTTCTTCCAGTTCTCGCTCTTTCTTCAGCATTTCCTCCTGGGCAGCGATAATCTAGGAGAAAAGCAGCAAGTTGGATGGATCTAAAATGTACCAGGAAACTGCCCTCCCGCTCCATTACTTGTCTCATAAGCTCCTGCAGCCTCTGCTACAGCAATGCATTAGGAATAAATAAATATTCTCTGCTCTGGAGGCTAGCCTCTGGTCCGCAGTTTGAGTTCTGAGATCAATGACCCAGTTGATCCAAGAAAATAAGTGGACTCTGGCCTCTGATTTAACAGCAAACATCTACTGCATCCCTACTATGTACTAGGCTCTGGTGTAAGCACTTTACATGGAGTATCCCATCATCTTTGTGGCAACAGTGTGACGTATTCCCCATCGAATGTACAATTTTTCCAATGAGAAACCTGAAGCTGAAAGATGGGGCCCACTCCCTTGAAGTTCCTCAGCTAGGAGCAGGACCTGGCCCAAATATTCTTGAAACTAAAGCTGGAGTCCTTAACTACTGGATGGTTTTCATATATTTATTTCATGCTTCTAAAGAATGATCCGAGGAATATTAGTCAATAGGCATTGTGTGAAAAAGGTTGAGTTTGCGTTCAAGAAAGCCAAATAGATTTCTTTCCTGTGGGCCTTTTCAGAGCCTTTACTATGCAATGATCTCTGTGATCACAAACCTGAGCAATGCCCCCTACAAATTTTGTTTTCACTACAACATCATCATCATCAGCTTTGCCAAATGCTGCCTTCTGGGCTGCACGAACAAGATTGTCTGAGGCTCTTTTCACAGCATTTCCTGCCGCCTGGAGAGGGAACAAAACACACATAATATCATTAGAAACAGTCATTTGGATCTAGCAAGAACAGACATGAAGGTACAGTTCATGAGACTATGAATCAATTTATCATCCAATTATAACACAGACGTCCTCTCTAGTTAGTATCCATTTTCTGTCAGTCTGTCCATCTGTCTGTCCATCTATCCACTGATTCTACCAACATTGGCACCTACCTAACTTAAGCTCATTCACAGATGAATGAGATCCAGTTCTTGGCCCCTAAGGAACACACATTTTTGAGGAGAATTACAATTATGTAAATAAAATGATTATAACATTGTGATGTGTGTGTTAACAGAAGCATACTCAGGGCTGCCTCCTTGGTCCAGAAAACCACCTGTCCCTGCCCCATTCGATTTAGACATACTTGAGGACTTGGCTCGGACATTGCTTTCTTGATCCATCCTGGCCTCCCCACTTGCCCCCAGTGCTCCTGGAGTGCTTCATGTTGGCTTCTCTGCAGCCTTTACCACACATAGGGAGTAACTTGAGAGCAGAGACTGTGACGTGAATCTTTGCATCCCCAGCACCTGGCATACTGGCTGCCCAGTGTTGGTAGTCACTGAATGTTTTCTGAGGGAATGAACGGCTATGCAAGCACAACCTACTCCTGCATGAGAGGGCTGGGACCCCCATGGTAATTAAGGGCTTTACAGATATACTTTTATAGTCACGGCTGGGCTTTATGCCACATGCTCAAGGAGGTGAAGAAAAGCTTTGCAGTGTGAAGTCTAGATCTTCAGTAAGGACTGCAGCCCACACTGGCTTACTCCTAACGCTCACGAAGCATGGTCCTGAGGACTTGTCTTCTGCCACCTGAGGTTTGGGATCTTCTTCTAATGGTGGTCAAGGCTTCATTAAACCTCTCAAATTCCTTGCCTAGCACCCTCAGTGCAAAGACTTGTGCTTGAGGGTTAGACATCAGAAAGTTGAGAATTTTTCTCAAAGTTAACTAGCTTATCTGGTTGGTAAAGGGACCAGTAGGGACGATGAGGGCTTGCACAAGAAGTGAAGGGGAAGCCAATTAATCTTTGACAAGTAGTCATCATG
The DNA here is from genome assembly GCF_000151845.1 of Pteropus vampyrus. Lineage (NCBI taxonomy): Eukaryota > Metazoa > Chordata > Mammalia > Chiroptera > Pteropodidae > Pteropus > Pteropus vampyrus. The sequence continues at coordinate 2,255,435 of NW_011888866.1, forward strand.
CGTTTATTCTCAAAATAGCTTTATGAGGTCAGAAATCATTAGTTTACTTTTCTGATGTAGAAACTGAAGTAACTTGTCTAAGATCCTGTACCTAGAAAGTTATAGAGCTGGGATTTGAACATAGGTCTATCTAGCTCCAGAGAACCTCTGGGTCATTGTAAGTAACACAGATATGACATTGGAGCATCCAGTTGAAATTAGCAACAATGATAATAAGAGTGATGCTGTGTTATGTCTGTGTAAATCCTCAGGACTTACAAAAGCATGTTTACGTCTTGACCCTTATCTTGACATGTGAAGAGCCAGTGCAGATATCTGTATTCTAATTTTATAGACGGGGCAAACCAAAGCCTGAAAAGTTTTGAGTTATTTGTGTAAGATCATGTACTTAATACATGGCGGAGGCAGGACTTGAACCCAGGTATCTCTTAACTCAGGATGTTTTCCTCAGAAGTGTTCTCCAAACCCAGGAGCCACACATTTACAAGTGTGCAGCTCCCCATTCTCCCCCTGAGTTTAGCCCAGGAGTCATATGAAGGTGAGGGAGGAGGGTCAGAGAGATACTCAGGAGAACCAAACAACAGAAATGTACTTTAGGGAAGTAAAATGAGAGTTCTGCATTTTGGTGGAATTATTCAAATATTTCTGCCATTTATGAAATTATTCATGACTTATATAAACATATTTTTAGAACACCAACAGTCTGTATTACAACACATAATAAAAATGTAGAAAATTGGAAACAAAATGTCCACAGTATAGGAAAATTCTGGCATAATCAGTTGATGTAACATCATGCAATCATTAAAAGTGAGACTCATGAAGAATGGACCGAATAGCTTTGCATAGAGAAGTTATGAAGCTTTTTCTTCAAGGAAAAAGATATGTATGATAAAATGTTAAGCGAAAAAAAGCAGAATGTCTCTTGCTATGATTACAACTAGACAAAATTATTTTGTATACAGATGAAAACAGGAAGAGAAAAAATGATAACATTTGACATGTGAAGATGTTGAGGCTATGTGATTTTTTTCATCCAAACATTTCCTTCAGTGTGTTTAAAACACTTCGACAATTGAAGCGATCAGGAAAACATATGCACTGGCAAGGAGTCTATTATCAACTTCATAGGCATGTTCTCTGGGCTCTGGGAAACCTTAGCAACAGTCTCGTATGAATTCCTGAGTCCTTTCATTCCCTTCTTTAGCAAATAGTGAATGAGGGCTTCCACTGAAACAGGCACCATCTTAGGTGTGAGAGATACAAAGATAAAGATGTGGTGCCTGAGCCTAAGAAGATCCCAGCCTTGCCAAAGACACATAAAGATAAATATGGTGGTACCAGTGACAGGAACCATAAGAGCGGGGCTTTGGCTGGAGGCTCTGTCAGGACAGAGGAGGGATTGACTGCTTGAGACAAAGGAGTCAGGGAAGGCTTCCCAGGAGAGGTGGCTTTCAAGTTGTGTCAAAAAGGACAAGTAGGAGTTCACCAGGCTGGGCTGGTGGGGAGGAAGGCCAGAATATTCTGAGTGAGACAGGGCCCCAAGGCGTGAGGCCAGAAGGCACATGTGGAGAATGTCAGTTTGGTAGGCAGCAGGGTGTAGGATGCATGGCTGTACGTGACAGAAAATGAGAAAAGTGGGACAGAGTTGGCTGATGGAAGGCCTGGTGGTCATGCCAAGGAAGTGAGACTGTCTCCTCTGGCGACACTTACCCGCTCCAACAGGAGTATTTTCCCACCAGCATCAGTGACCATTACCTGTAGCCGCCTCATGGCCTCTGAATCCTGATCGGCCTTCACCTTGCAGGCCACAAGCAGCTGAGCGGTGGAAGCGGCAACCTGCTTGGCAGACGAGATGAGCTTCTCTTCACTGGCATGTCCCTGAACAGAAGCATTGGCCGCCTCACAGAGACTGCTGGTTGCAGCTGCCACCATCCGGGCCTGGGGACAGTCAACAGAGAAGTTACCCAAGGCCCAAAGCTCCCTTGGGGGATCCAAAAGGCAAATGGGGTAGAAGAAAAAGGTGACTCACAGCAGAAATCAGCCCCTGTGACCACTGTCCGTCATCCACGGCATTGGCGGGGATGGAGCCCACCTAGAGAGTGGAAGTGAGAAATCTGCAGTGAGAGCTAGAAGGCTCGGGGTGACCTGCAGCTCCTCAGACCCTACACCGTCCGGAACTAGGGAGAAAAACATCTCAACAGACATGCAGCACCACCTGGGACTCCCAGCATGAGCACCGGCATGAGAATGGAGTGCCCTTTCCCACATAGGACTCTAGCCACTCCAACTACTCTAGCACAAACCTGGCTGGTTCTACCTGGGCCAGAAGGAGCCTCTCTTAAATGCTCCAAAGGGCCTCCATTAGTTGCCAGGTATTGTGTTTCTGGGAGAATGACTCAGAAATGATGGATTGGGGCTGTCTTTACACGCTTATTTCCTCTGCTGACCTTTCTTCATTTCAAACACGGGAGCCCTGCGGTGGCTTCTTTCAAGGGCCAAGGGAAACAAATCTCTCTCGATTACAGCTCCTAAAGCCACACTGTGATTTTCTGGCAGATGATGCAAAAAGGGGTGGTACATTTCCTTAAATACAATGAAGGGCAGGCCCTTAAGGAAATACAGACCATTCTACAGGGCTGGGGAGAGCTGGAAGATGATTTCTGTTTCTATTTAGAAATTATGGCGACAAGTGAAATATTTTCTGTCCAGCTGTAGAGGAAGGAGCTATGGGAGGAAATACCTTTACACTTGTGGGAAGGGCCTAGAGAAGTAAGAGATGAATATCTCAATTCGAACATGAAATTGGGGATCTGACAGCAATTACAGGCATCACATCGGGGCTTGGTGAATGTCAGGCAAAACCTCAAGGTCCTGTATATGAGCCTATAGTTTATCCAACTTGAGCGGAACCTGCTTTGCCAACTCTTTAAATGCTTGAACATATGAGTCGCTTGGAGGACGGGGCTCTGCCATATTCAAGTTAGATTCTCTAGAATCTAGTGATGTCTGGCACATAGTTGGCCCTTTATCAATAAACTGAAATTTTAGGTAGGATGTTCTTTTCAATGATCCATTTTTGGTCTTTTCATATCGACTGATCAACAAGTTCTTGATAAGTAAGGTTGGCACTATGCTACATATATAGGAGATAAGTGAGAAACTTCAAGGGACAGATTGAATGCCACTTGGGGAGACGTACATATGTTAATACTGAAAAACACACCACACCATGGTTTAGAAAGAGAAGCTGAAGTATGTGGGTTGGATTAAGGCATGGCTAAGCTCATGAGAGACTTCCTGGAGGAAGATGCACAGCCACTAGCTGGGCATAACTTCCTGTCTGTGTTACACATTCTTGGGTCAAGACACAATCATATTTGTCTATCTGTATGCTGACAACAAAGCCTTTTAATATCAGACAGAAGTAACTGACAATTGTGGTGACCAAGTTGCCCAAAACCACAACCTGCCAGGATTTCCGTCCTGCCTCTATATTTGAAAGGCTCTCTGCAGGACATAACTGGGATGGGGTGTTATTCCATGTTATTCCATGCTGTAATGGAATAACAGATAACAGGGCACATGGAGTATTTTAAATTAGAAGACCTTCCTACGGCCAGGATAAATCTAATGTGCTATTCATTCTTTGGATCACTGGAAAAGAACTATGCTTTTATGTTAATGCTGATGAAATAGATAACTAGAGATGAAGCAGATCTAAGAAATCTCAGATTTAAAACCAGACTGGCCTTTTGACCAGTGGGCTCAGAAAAATGCTAACTTCAGAGTTAGACAGCATTCAGTTAAACAGCCCTAAAAAATGAATGAAGCCACTGGAGTTGGAAGACGGTATTATAAAGTCCCTGACTGTGGTGCTTATATAGCCATGCACTAGGAAAATATGACAGCTTACATCTGCAAATAGCCTAATGTACAGTGGGAATATAAATGTCTTGTTCAGGTCCAGATCGCTGCCTGGAGTGGAATACTTTCCTTAACCAGAAGCAGATGAGAGGTCCGGCAGCCAAACCCTTCATTCTGTTTGTCAGGTTAAAGCCAGCAAAAGTTTTCAGTCAGTTGGGGCAAAGACTGGCAATTCAGTGAGGAAAGGTACAGCATTCTTCAGGCTGAAAGCATTCATATCTTTTCCACATGGGCCCTTACTGCATGAACGTCCCACCACTTGGTCAGTGGGGTTTACCCACCTTTCCTTGGGCCACCAGCTCCCTCTGGGCTGCTGAGGCCGATTTGACCAGGGCACTTGTGGCAGCAGCAATAGATTTAGCAGCTTCCAAGATCTGTTCTTCAAAATCCAGGGTCTCATCTGCTTGCTATAACCAAAAGAAAACAGCATCACATGCAATTCATATCCACAAAGGACTCTTTCTGCCAAACTACTTACTGCTTGTCACCTGGCGCTTTATCCAACTATTGTTAGTTGGTTGACAAACCACACCAGGGTAGAAAGGCCTAAGCTGGCAGGCTGTCCCCGGCATCTGCTGCCTCCCTGTGCCCCTACTCTAAAAGGTGAAAGCTGCCACCACTGACATCCACACAAATGTTATATCAGGAAATTATAAGGCAGACTATTTTTCTAGACTAGAATCTTTAAAGAGACCTACATTCACTATCAGTAAAAATACTTGAATGGTTCCATCAGCATTGGTAACCAAAATCAAAATAATTAATAATCAAAAGCCAAAGAGTGGGTGGTGGCACAGTCTTCCAGGGCCTAAGGCTCAAAAATGGGTTGAAAAAAATGGAAAGATGGCTATTAGTAGTGAAAAACCTTATTTTTCTGGGGTAAAAACAAAAGCAAAATAGCATTTGCATTTCTGTGGCTGAGCACAGAGAGTTACATACCAACCACAGATCCCCTAGAGATGGAAAGGAAATCCATCCAGGTGGAGCTTGTGCAGTCACCTGGCACCCAGGGCCTGGCTCCATCTGGTGAAGAACACTGGCCACCACTGCACAGGTGTTGTCAGGTCATTATGTCTCTGCTGTAAACTCACTGCCACCATGCCCCATGCTGCCAAAACAACCTGGGAAGCTGAAGAAAAGCCTTTGGGAAGTGGGGCAAATGTAAAGACTTTGGTCCTCGGCTGGGTGGGATGGTGCACCACCATTTGGAGTGGTCAGACTAGACCACTGCCAAGGGTGCCTCCAGCACTAATACTCTGTGTCAATATGGTTAAGTTCCCCTTAGGTCCCAGAATGCTGAAGATGGGGCTGGCACCTTTTAGGCATTAGGAGATGATGGTCAGGTATAGCAATACTTTTCTTTGTATATGCGTGATAAAATACAAATAACATAAAATTTAACCTTTGAATCAATTTTAAGTGTACAAGTCAGTGGTATTAAGTACATTTGCAATGTTGCACAATAGCAATACAGGTTTTTAAAAATTAGCTTCATGTATACAGTACACTGGTTAGACATTTATATAGTTTATAAAACGACCCCCCTAATTGTTCCTTCTGGTTTTCCACCTAGCCAATATATTAATGCTAACTGCATTCCCTATGATGTGATCCCCGTCCCCGTGAAGCAACACAGTTTTAAGAGTGCCTACTATGTGCCAAGCATTTCTGTGTAGGTTAGTGTGTTTCTCACTGGAAAAGAGAAAAAAAATCCTATACTGTAGTTATCTATAGCTTTACCCTTACAGTAAGAAAACTGAGGCTCAGGGAGGTGGAGAATTGGGCCCAAGGTCATGTGGCAGCATGAAGAATCTAAACCAGACCTAAAATTAAATCTGACACCATAACGACGTTTCTACTAGCCTACGCCACCCCTTAGGGTATCAGTGAGGGATAACGTCTGGTCAGAGGCTCAAGTTGGCTCGCTAGTGGTCTCCTATGAGACATCAGAGAAGAAGGATACATGAATACGATTTTTTCCACTTCCCTATTCTATATGGCCACATCTTGAACTATGAGAGATGTCAACCTTATTTTCATTTTTAAACCTGTATTATCAAAACAACATTTCGGTGCACATCTACCTAGCGGCTCCGAAGGATGATAGCAGCATGTAAGAAGTTCTGAGACAGAAGCCATATAGCCTTTCTTATTTCTGACAGTCTTGCTCTAGGAGCATTCAGGACAGAAATGGATTCAGTTCCAGTGGAATCATTTTGGATTCCTCATTACTAGGTGAGAGTAGGGGAGTAGTAGTGGTGGAATATAAAATGCGTTTACTGAAATACAAAAACAACTCATTATTAAGAAACTCTGGCATAGAAAGGTACTGTTATACGCAGGCTCCAAAGAGATGGCATTAGGCTCTGGTACATATATTCAATGACCTTGAGTTAAGAGCTTTTTTGAAAATTCATTCTGCAAGAGAAAGTCAAGCATATAACAGATTAAGGCACTATGGAAATCATAGAATTTTTGAGTCCAAAGGGAGCCCCTCCTCATTTTGCGGATGAGAAAATAGAGGCCCATGGTGTCTCCCCAAAGTCTTCTGGAACCACTCCTGTCTCAGGCGGCCTCAGATACATTATGTGTTCCGAGACTGAGTCCACTTTATAGGGTGGAGTATTCCATTAGCAGATTTTTGATTTCCCAAATTTTAGAATTTGCAAATATGGAATTTCCTTAAAATTAAGTTCGAACTTTAAGCATGGATAAATTTGATAGACTCATCTCATTACAATTTGAAAGGCCTCTCCCACGTTTTCTGCTGCCCTGGAGTTTTTTTTTTTTTTTTTTTTAAACACATTCTTGAAATAGATATTCGACTTGGAAATATTTTTGACACCTACTGATTTTTCTTACAATGGCAACTTCTGTAATGTCCTTTGATGGATTTTTATTTTTCTTTTCATAACATCTCTATGCTTTAAAATGGACACAGCAGAAAGCCTGATTTCTGGGAGATATTTGCTCTGATTAAAAAGTACTAGAGAGTTTCCCAAGAAAGGCTTAATGAAGCTGGTTGGAATGGCAATAGGGATGGATGGTGAATGCTTAGATGCCACAGTTAGGCAGAGTTCCATGATAAGACCTGCCTTCTGTCTGCTGAATCTCTGTCTTTCTGTAGGCCAGGTTTACCTCACCCTACCTCTCCTGCTGAAAACAGACATCAACACTTGATGTGGCCTCATAACATACAACTTCTAGCCTCAAAGAAAATAGGATCTCTGTAAGCCAAGACTCAGTGAAAAGCCACACACTCCAGTCACTGCTCCCTATTAGCTTCAGATCCTATCAGCATGGAGGATGGAACCTGGGAGAGAGGTGGTGAGGGCAGCAAGACGAGGGAGGAGGACACAGGCTAAACCGCATTGCAAAAGAGAGAGGCATGGAATTGGCTTGGTCTTTGAAGGACTTTCCTAAATAAAAGGATCACAATTAAAATGCAGAATTTGTTAATAGAACAAAGCCCATCATAGCTGAGAAATTGGGGAGAATAAGAACAGCAACGTGGAGCTGCCGTTAAGGAGATCTGGTGAAGAATCTGGAGACCCAAGGCGCCATGGACTGGGAGGTGAGGCTCCTCTCACTGAGCCCTCATGCTCTCCTACTGCACCAGCAGGCTCAGCTGGTTGGTCTCTTAAGTTCCTCTTTAGCTGAGATATTTTACTGACCTGACCAAAGGTTCCCAGATCTGACCCTCTGGTTTATGGAAGACTGAGTGAAATCCTCACTCCCGAGTCTCCCTCCCCTCAACAGTTGGGGCCATTAAGATTGCTAAGATAATCTTTTGAAGGTTATAACTAATCCTATGCACGTAGCTATTTGTATTTCTTTACAACTACTGGCATCAAGCAAGACAATGAACTAAGACAATGTTTTCATTAAGTGGGCTAAACCGATAACTCTTGCTCAGAATCACCTGAGCATCTGGTTAAAGGTGCAGATTGTGTTTCAGTGGGTCTGGGGTGGGGCCCAAGAATCTGTATTTCTAATGGAGGTGGTACAGGCTACTCTGTGGGAAATGCTGGCCTGGGTTAAGGAAAACAGACACCAGTTAACTGAATCTTACAAGCCTGTGATCTCTTCCAGCACACAGACCATATTTTATTCAACTCATACTTCTAGAACACAAAATCAGGCAGAGAAGCCCATGTGATAAAGGTTTGTCAAATGAATGTATTCATTCAAAATGAGTCTCCCAAGTTCTAGAGTTCAGCCAGAGGACAATTTACATGGGTAAGGAAGGAGAAATGCAGAGAGTAAACATTTACATCAATAACTATCGATTCCTGGAGGATGAAGGCAGACACATCTATACACAGGCTCCTGTCCCATTTAAGGCCATGGGTTGTTAATTGTACACTCTGCCTGCATCCCTCAACTGGCTTTCATAGTTAGTGACATTTAGTCACGCATATACAAACAAAAGTGGCATTTTACTAAGAGGCTCTCTTAATAAAATAGTTCTGGGAAAGAATAACAGAAACTAAAAATCTACTCTGCTTAATGAAAGTGTTAGCCACAGTCTCTGAGTGCAAACTCTGTCTTCTTATCCTTTGTACCGTATTCTCTTTCCTGCTGCCCTCCACTTGAAAAGCCTATTGGCCAGGTCACCACTAGCTCTTAGCCATTGTCTTTCCTGGACTGTCTAGCAGATTCTAGTTGATGATGGATTTCTCCTCACCTTGGGTTTTTGGTAGCTTCAGGAAAGGTCCCAGCAGCCTTTTGCTGATATTTTTCCTGTTCAGTGATATACTGCAGAATTCCCCATTTAAAACGTTAGAGGTCTAGTGGGATCCCTTTTGGGAAAGACTGTGGGTTGGCTCTCTTGCTGCCTGCTCCCCATGCTTGGAGAGCGTCTGAAAGCATTTTGTTCTGATAGGTCTAAAGTCTAAAGCTCAAGATTCCATTGGGGTAGGAGCGAGGAAAGGAGAGTGGACTGGGGACAGAAATCGGAGACCTTTCTTCATTTTTATTTATATTCAATTTATTTTTGTTCGTTGGCCTTTTATGTATTCTTAGAATATAATTTTTGCAACGATTCATCATGTTCTGTACCTACCTTGCCTCCTATCTGATAGAATTGTTAAAAGTAAATTATTAATATAACATAGAGCATAACTGACTCATAAATGCTCAGTAGCTACTAGCAACGGATTCCATTATTATTTCTAATACTATGTATATAGTTTTGTGGTTTTAAAAATAGTTTTCCAGACTTTGGGCTAAAGTACTCTGTTTTCTCTCTTTGAATGCTGCTTTCCACATATAATTCTAATAAAAGTTCTAGCTGCCATCTCTAATTACAACCTAAAATAATTACAAATAAACACAAATCAAAGATAAATGAAGTGTCAAGTGACACATGATACAGATCAGCACTGCTTCCAGCTTCTCCCCCAACACCCAGCCAGGAAGTAGACAACTCAGGTTTTAGTCACTGCTCTGTAGTTTCTGAATATCCACCAATCAGTTTTGTTCGTAACTTGAAAAGCGAACTCCTTTAGCTTAGACATGTTATGGTTCCAAATTAACCCCTTTTTAGAAGGTGTTGACTAAAATAAGCAGGGACTATTTTTTCTCTCTCTTGGCCTCCTCCCTTGAGGACCTCTGCCTCTTTCCTGCAGCATCTTTACCAACCTCCTCCAGGCCCGTCCTTCCGACAGGTCCCTGTGTATGTGCCAAGTGGAGGAAGAGCGTTCCCATCCATGGTCCTTTTTCTTGCTCTTTTCTTTGTGAATTACATCCCTTCAACCCTGCAGCTCCATCTCCCAATGAACTCGAGGTGAAGGAGCTGAAGTTACCCATAGGATATGGCCAAAGCGTCACTGCTCCGATCTCTGCCTCCTTCCCTGAAAATCTCCTGTGAGGACTGCCTTGCTGGGAGCTAATAAACACAATAGTTGCTTTTCTTACAACAAGCTATAAAACCAGATTACAACTTATGGTACTGTCTTCCCAGTTAGGGATCATGCTTTGCTCTGGGTTACTGAAAGTCTTGCAGAATGCTTGCTATTAGAAACAAGGTCATATCATATCAGAAACTTAAAAAAAATTATTTGGGTATATAGTTTCTAAAAAGTACGAACATTTTGCATTTAATTTAAATGTCTTTGAAGGGTAAAAAGATAGCCAGCACCAAGTAGTCTCACAACACGAGTGAAGCATTTTCCTGCCAGTTGGAAGCTGAGTGGAACAGGCAGCCACATTTCTCCTTTTATTTTTGCAGTGAGTTTGGCTGTGAGATGTCAGACTGTACCCACAGGTCCGGCTATTTAAGAGCCAGACCAGCTTCTCTTTTGGAGGACCCATGGGTGGGCTGCCTTTAGGACCACCACCCCAACTAGCTGTAATAAAAAGGAAACCTCTTAGATACAACTGGAACTGACAAGAGCCCAGACTGGACAGTGGGACTGGTCCATCCTGTCCCCTCAGGCTGGCCTGGTCTCAGGAAAAGCTCCAGGGAAACTATAAACAAAGTGAGTGACAGACAGAAAGCATGGACAAAGGCTTATGTCTGCAACCTGGGAGGGACTAACTTCTGCATCCAGATGGGGAATAAATAAAATGCACGTCCATGCAGCACCCACTGGAAAAGTTTGCATCAGTAGCATCTTGGAGGTGGTTTTCCCATAGTATCCACTGCTTTTGTACTTTTTTTTAAATTAAGTGAAAAGTAATGCCACTAAAAAGATTTTATGATTGCTATTTCTGTTTGAAAATTCTTAAAGATTTTGTCATGCTTCTCTCAAAAAAAAAAAAAAAAAGGCACTTGAATGTCATGTAGATAGCATGGACAAAGAAAAGGTAACAGATTTCCTTCAAAGATTTAATCAGATAAATTTGTTATATCATAAGCTCCTTTGATATGGATTCTCTGTGTTGAGGAGGATCTCATAAGGACCTACTGGTTCCGCTGGTGGGGAGTCACCTGGGAACATGTGCCAAGTTCCTCACATATCTTTGCTTTTCACGCCCTATACATCTTCGGGCCTGGAATAAACTAGTGGCAGATAAGCTCAGAGTCTACCGTTTACCATATAGAAAATATTATATCTGCTCCTTTTCCTCCTTCCTGAGTACCTGGTCGCCTTTTCCCACTCACCCAATTAATCAGTATGGTATGCTGGTCAAGAACAAAATTACCGAAAGAAACAAGAAAAATTACCAAAAAGAAATAATCACATCAATTTTAATGAATGAGCTTCACCTTAAGGTCCTCTTAAAACTGTATTTTTCTTTCTTTATAATAACTTGCTGTCCTTTTTCCCTGAACATTTGTCATTTCAGTCAAATACATTAACTGAACTCAAAACCCAAAACAATGCTCTCTCTCTAGCTGCACGAAGAGGACACTTATTTTAGCAGCATCTTGTAAACCATCTGAAAGAGCTCCTGCTGATACACATTCATGGATTACTTCTCAGTGGAAACAGCTTCCAGGGGCAGGTTCCACTTTTTAACTCTGGAAGCCAGGACTTCAACACTGCACTTCCCTCCTCTGTGCCATCACTTCTCTGCTGCTGCTGCTGCTGCTGCTGCTGCTGTCACCTGTCACTATGCATCCACCACAAGCAGTCTAGAGATGGCTCCTCAACATAACCAAAGGAAGCCTCCCTGAGCCACCTGTTCAGTACGTTGGTTCACCACCTGTGAGGGGTACTGCATATATACACACACTCAGGTACTCTTTAAAAACACACTTCTTTTCTCCTCTAAAAAGCTGAGCTATTAGCACAACGGTTCTTTTTCCAGAAAGTAGTGCTCAACAGTCTTCTGTTGAGAGAGATCAGAATGAACTTACACATACTTTACAGGCTCTTCTATGAGGAAGAGGTCAAAGGCAACCAAAGAAGGCAGTTATGTGCCAGAAAAAAATATGTCATAATCCCGAACTTCCTGTTGCACCCAATTAGGCTATGGATTTACTTTCTGATTGTCGGCTTAGTCTAAATATTATCAGCCTCTACTGACAAGTTAATCTATAACAGGAAATTCAACAGACAGAGTATAGTCCATACTGCATTATCTTTATTTGATATAGTTAGTCCCAAGCAAGGTTTACACAAAGCCTGGTGACTCATCATCCACACCATTGGTACGACCGATTTGATTTACACATTTTGTTACTATGGGTGGAAAGGACAGTTACAGATAACTGATTTGTGCTTGCATTTTTGCTGAAGACTTCATGATGAAAATTACTAATTTCTAAATTGAAGATCAGGATAAAAATGAACTAAAATTAAATATAAACCTAGATGTGCTTGAAGGTTATAATCCTGACCTTTACTTCATGTTACAAACATGGGGTTGGAACCTTCCATTTTCCCAATGAGCATATTCTTTAAGAAATCATCACTGCACCAAACTAAACTGTACATAATATCTTAAGCTCTTACAAAACATCAATAATTATGATTTGCTTCTGTAATTAACAAAATTATCTAGCAATACTGATACAGGTCTCAAATGCTACAAGAAGAAATGGAACATAACATAATGAAATGTAATGAGCACTCCGTCTTCTAAATCTACTTGTGATTTCAACATAGTCTTTCCTGTTGCCTTATAAACTGTATTAGGAACCCCCGGAGACAGGGCAAGACACTGTAGGAATATGTTTGATATATAGTTGGATTAAATAACAACCTAATATATCAAACATATCACACAGAGGCCTGCAGAAAAGGCATCCAGGTCTGACTGAGCTCAAGAATAGGCACACTATTGCAAGCTACAGCTGCAGGGGGTGGCCACCACTGCACCTTCGTTACCTGTCTGTGGAGCACAGTCTGTCTGCAAGTGTGGAATCGGCGCCATTAGTGATATCTATCATAGGCACATGCATCAGAGCTCGCCAACATTCTCATTCTCATTTTGCCTTTGTGCCATCTTCCCAAGCAAATGGTGGATTCGACAGTGCAAACTTGTTCGTTATTCATGTCTGGGAGATTCCAGGCAAAAAGGGGTGCTTACATTTTAAGGGCCTGAGGTGGAATTAAACCAGGAATCATCTTCATAAACCACAGACCATTCTACTTTTAAAACAGGCAACCTGAGAATGCAGTGAGCAAAACAATTTAAATAAAAACATCACCCATCCCCAATACTAACCCTCAAAGCAGGATAAATGCTGCCCAGTTACAGAAGGAAAGCACATTCGCTCTCTACTGAGGGCCTGTGTGTTGTGTGCAGTTATAGGAATAGGGATGCCAATTCCTATAGGGACGCAATTGCTTATTCATGGTATCTTGAGGATATTTTTTTTTTTTTAAGTTATGAGAGAAGATGGAGAGAAGCAATTAACCTCAAAAGACTGGTTGACTTTGGTGTCAGAATGGGATTTTTTTTTTTTTACTGGGGAAATAAAGTCCTTTGTAAAGACAAGAAAGATGTGTTATCTCATGGCGATATTACCAGAAGACAGATGGCACTCCCTAACGGGTACAAAAGCTATGGTTTTGGTTGATGGTTTCTTCAAAAACAGTTTTCTAGATAATATAATCCAGGCGGTGGGAGCCTCTAGTCATTGGGCAGAGAGAGACTTCAGATCATTCTAAAGAACTCTAGAAGTACCAAGCACTCTTCCTAATATGAAGATGGGAGAGATCTAAAGTAGGTAGCCCCAAGAACGGGAGTCAAAGCAACAGTTAGATTAACTATGACCTTAACTGAAGGATTCTTCAGCTTTTCATGAAAACCCGCACTATAAACACAAAAACTAGATGATCCTAGAGTAGTGTAGGAAGTGCCCCTGGCCCACTTCCGCAGTCATCGCTAATTTAAATGCTGTTATTTTTAAAGCATAGACCCTCCCATCACCCCAATTCTACCATCATTCTTGTATGTTCCCCACCTGTCTCCTTTATATGCAGGTGGTTTTTTTAATAGAGTTGTAAGCATCATGTATATAATTCTGTATCCTTTTTTAATTTTATATTATGCCATGAGCATCTTCTACATTACACAGTCCTATCGACCATTATGTTTAACAGTTGTGTACTTTTCCTTCAAGGAGATACTCAGGTCACATCCAACTTCGCAGTGTTATAAACAGGCTGAAAGGAACAACCCTCTTGTACACACAGAACTTTCTTCCTTTCTGGATTTCCTCCTCAGGAGATTCCCAGAGGTGGAATTAATAGTCAAAGGATATGGGCAAACTCATAACCTCCCCTGTGGGAATGCATCACCCTCTCTAACACTGGGTAGGCCGAGAGGGCTAGTGTGGACTAGAACTGCCACCCAATGCCCATACACACTGCTCTCAGCTCAGTCATGGCCATCTGATGCTGGCCAGGCAGTCTGCCTCTGCTTCTGCATCGGTAGAGCAGAGATGGTAACAGTGCTGCCTCAGGGACTTGTTGCAAGGACCAGATGAGTGAATCTATGTAAAGTACCAAGAAGATTGCCTGGCACTTGCTTGGCGCCCAATCAATGAAAGCTTTTAGATTTTCCTTTTTTTTCTTTCTTTTCGTTAAGGCCATCAGCTCATGGGTCTATGAAATAATTTTTATTTCAGGCATTCCTAGGAGGTAGTAGATAAAAGTTGCAGAGGCCTACTTTTGGTGATGGTGATACCGTTTCTGCTCACTAAGTCTCATTGTATGTCAGGAACTGTATCCTTAAATGATCTCATTTGTTATAATAACAATCCTATGGGGTAGGAACTGTAATAACTTTGGTTTTCAGATTAAAAATCATGAGGTAAATAAATGGCCTGCAGAGGGAAACCCGGATTCAGAGAAAAAACTCAGAAAGACCTGGCAAAAGGACAAAGGGAGCAGGGTTGGAACAGGAGCTCTTAGAATATGGTGATGTGTTAATGGCAAATTAGCACAAGGCTAGTTCTCGAGGAGAGTGAGTGTCAACTGACATGACTTCAGCTTTAGCAGACAGAAAAGCTTTCCCAAGAGAGGCCACTTGTGATAAATCATGTCAGGGAAAGGAAACAAATTAAGCGTGAAGCCTCTAAATCTTAGCCAATGGTTGCTGCTTGCTCCCCAAGTTGAAAGTAGTTTCTGTTCACAATGAGCTTGACTTACAAAAGAGAAGCAAAGACATAACCAGAAAATAGAGCTGCCCCTATACTGCCATTTAGTTCTCAAGTTTGTTAAGAAAAACTCAGTCTCAGACAACCCGAGCAAGACACTCAGGTTAGAGGTCAGTAAAGAGAACACTGATAAACCCAAAAATCGGATGCCAAAATTCTTAAATTACACTTTGATGAGAAATTTTGAAAAATGCCTTTACCAAATTCTAGAGCCACTATTAAGAGGTCGGTTCTAAGAATCCCATGGTTTTAAGAATGTTCCCAAGCTTAACAGATTCACTATATGCATATGTCTATTTTACACACAACATTGGCCCATGTACTGCTTTTGAGCAGCTTAGTATATCCAGTGCTTAGATACCATCTTTCAGTCTTAGAAAAAAGATAGAATTTCAGGCATACATAATCTGGGGGATCTAACTCTTTTTGAGTGGAAGAGTCAGATTTTACTTCCTAATGTATTGGGATCCTTGGAAGGGAGGTAAAGTTACAGGTATCAGGAGAGATTTGCTTGAATAGAAAGAAAAGAGGCCGCCTCCAATTCTACTGTCTTCCCATTGAAGACAGCCATGGGGGGCAGGGTGGGAGGTTACAGCTTCTTAACAGGGTTGGGCTTTGACCCTGGACAGCACTAGCTCACCATCCTTTTTACTTAATACTTATCCTCCCTACTGCCAAAACTTAAATCATCTCTTTCCTTTAAATAGCTGTTTCTCTCAACATATACTCACGATCTTAAGTTCTAAATATTTATCTAGATCAGGGGTCCCCAAGCCCCAGGCCGTGGACCAGTCCTGATCTGCGGCCTGTTAGGAACAAGGCCGCACCACAGGAGACAAGTGAGCAAAACTTCATCTGTATTTGCAGCTGCTCCCCAGTGCTAGCATCACCACCTCAGCTCCACCTCAGTTCATCAGGCATTAGATTCTCATAGGAACACCGGTCCCTGGTGCCAAAAAGGTTGGGGACCGCTGATCTAAATGACAAACACAGATGGAGAAAACACACCATCCAACCACAGTCTCCAGCATATATTGAAAAAGTTGGTTATTGGGTGCACTTTTGAGATTCATACTGCTCTCTTTTAGAAAAAGAGACTCGGCATTGCTATTTCTCTGTAAAAGCATTAGAGAGCAGAGAAATAGAAAACTAGAAGGTGACGATATCACATTCAGTAATAGGGACATTCTTTACTACGTATCCAATATCTGCTTTATATATAATGGAACTAAATCAAGGTTGTAAATGCCTGGATTCTTCCTCTGGATACCCAAAGGTATTTTTCTGGGTGGTTAACCTGAAAGACCCACCCATTGGGTTTTTTCCATACCCTGTACAAAGGTGCTGGGCAGGTAGAGCAGGTTTGCAGTTTGCTAATCTAACCACTGGGAAGGAGACAAGCTCCCTGTAGCACTCCTAGCTCCACCTCACAGCCAACCACCAGAAGACCTATTGACATCAGACAAGCAGCCACACATGGACACTCACTTTTGGTTTTGCTCTTGGCTTCAGTTGCTCTAACTTCTTAGCAGCAGCCTCAATGGATGCTGCAGCCCCCAGTAATTCTGTTTCTGCAATGACGGTTGGGTCTTCTGGATCCACCCACTCTGTTCCTAAAATCAGTCCAAAGAGGGTCATTCTTGGTAGGTGCAAACCTCAGGGCACTGGCTTAAATTATAAACAATATCTAGATTGCATGCAGAGAAGCTCCATGAGCCTACTAGCTGCATCATCCTGAGAGATCATCTCTCTGGCTCTTACAGAGATCAACTAGGTGCAGGGAGGCCCCATCCGATCTTGGTTTTCTAAATCAGTTGTGTGTACAGCCCTACCCACAGGAGCAGTCATCAATGATTGTTTCAGAAAGCAAGATCTCACGGACCGAGGCCAGCTTGAACATCACTCTGACTTCTAACTTAGGGCCCATTACTGTAAGCACGAACTTTCAGGAGACTCGAAACTATGCTGAGCACACAGATTTACCATGCTCTTCTCCTGGGATCTCTTGAGGAATAGTCACTCACCTCAATTCAAACAAAAGGAAATGGAAATGGGTGAGAAAATCTTTCCCTGGTGAGTTGATGGCTTCTGTGGAACCATGAAGGAGTGTGCCAACAATGTACCCAGATAGCACCATTTTCAAAACATGAAGGGTACTATCTGAATGAGAATAAATATTC
>NW_011888866.1:2272650-2275348 GCF_000151845.1 Pteropus vampyrus
TAATACTTATCCTCCCTACTGCCAAAACTTAAATCATCTCTTTCCTTTAAATAGCTGTTTCTCTCAACATATACTCACGATCTTAAGTTCTAAATATTTATCTAGATCAGGGGTCCCCAAGCCCCAGGCCGTGGACCAGTCCTGATCTGCGGCCTGTTAGGAACAAGGCCGCACCACAGGAGACAAGTGAGCAAAACTTCATCTGTATTTGCAGCTGCTCCCCAGTGCTAGCATCACCACCTCAGCTCCACCTCAGTTCATCAGGCATTAGATTCTCATAGGAACACCGGTCCCTGGTGCCAAAAAGGTTGGGGACCGCTGATCTAAATGACAAACACAGATGGAGAAAACACACCATCCAACCACAGTCTCCAGCATATATTGAAAAAGTTGGTTATTGGGTGCACTTTTGAGATTCATACTGCTCTCTTTTAGAAAAAGAGACTCGGCATTGCTATTTCTCTGTAAAAGCATTAGAGAGCAGAGAAATAGAAAACTAGAAGGTGACGATATCACATTCAGTAATAGGGACATTCTTTACTACGTATCCAATATCTGCTTTATATATAATGGAACTAAATCAAGGTTGTAAATGCCTGGATTCTTCCTCTGGATACCCAAAGGTATTTTTCTGGGTGGTTAACCTGAAAGACCCACCCATTGGGTTTTTTCCATACCCTGTACAAAGGTGCTGGGCAGGTAGAGCAGGTTTGCAGTTTGCTAATCTAACCACTGGGAAGGAGACAAGCTCCCTGTAGCACTCCTAGCTCCACCTCACAGCCAACCACCAGAAGACCTATTGACATCAGACAAGCAGCCACACATGGACACTCACTTTTGGTTTTGCTCTTGGCTTCAGTTGCTCTAACTTCTTAGCAGCAGCCTCAATGGATGCTGCAGCCCCCAGTAATTCTGTTTCTGCAATGACGGTTGGGTCTTCTGGATCCACCCACTCTGTTCCTAAAATCAGTCCAAAGAGGGTCATTCTTGGTAGGTGCAAACCTCAGGGCACTGGCTTAAATTATAAACAATATCTAGATTGCATGCAGAGAAGCTCCATGAGCCTACTAGCTGCATCATCCTGAGAGATCATCTCTCTGGCTCTTACAGAGATCAACTAGGTGCAGGGAGGCCCCATCCGATCTTGGTTTTCTAAATCAGTTGTGTGTACAGCCCTACCCACAGGAGCAATCAATGATTGTTTCAGAAAGCAAGATCTCACGGACCGAGGCCAGCTTGAACATCACTCTGACTTCTAACTTAGGGCCCATTACTGTAAGCACGAACTTTCAGGAGACTCGAAACTATGCTGAGCACACAGATTTACCATGCTCTTTTCCTGGGATCTCTTGAGGAATAGTCACTCACCTCAATTCAAACAAAAGGAAATGGAAATGGGTGAGAAAATCTTTCCCTGGTGAGTTGATGGCTTCTGTGGAACCATGAAGGAGTGTGCCAACAATGTACCCAGATAGCACCATTTTCAAAACATGAAGGGTACTATCTGAATGAGAATAAATATTCTGATGAATGAAAACACAGAAAAATATAAATGGCGAGACTCTTAAAAGAAAAGTGAGCAGTTCTAGATGGATTATGCCATTTAAGTAGAAGTCCTTAATATAAACACTAGAGAAAAGCCTTGCTTCGGGAGGATATTACTTTTTAAAACTAACTCTATTCTCATTTGCTTTAACAAAATGTACCTCACTGTATTCCTCCTGACTGCATATGCCAAGAAAGGGCCTGTGTTAGCTGCGCATTTTCTCTGCTCAGTTTGCTGTACTAGCACTGCCTCTGAGTGGTGCCCCACAATACAACACGAGAGAAACCAACCTACCTTTCATGGCTTCCGCTGCCTGGATGAGCTCAGTCACAGCGCCGGCGACTCGCTTAGAGAGAGTAGCCAGCTGGTGTTTGAGTTCTGGGGTTGGTTTCTGGAGAATCTAAGGGTGAAGAACAAGACAAATGCATAAGGAAGATGGTAACTGTTGTGACAGGAAACACATACTTACTGGTGGACGCAGAGTTGGACATCCTGGTTTCAAGTTGCAACTCTGTCGCCAAGAAACTTCAGAAAATTGGGGAAAACACGTGAGACTCACTGGCCTTCAGTTTACTCATGTGAGAAATGAAAAGTTGGGAACCACGGGTTTCTCTAAGGTCCTTTCTGACATACTTCCCTAAGATCATATGGGACACGAAATCCTTAACTGTCTTTTATTTGTACCTTCATTGACCTTTATTTGTACTTTTAGTTGTACATAAAACAAATATACATATACAAAAATTACCCAGTTACCCAAGAACGCTCAGAGTGAACATGAAGGCCTAAGACTAAGGGTCAGCTAGTGCTTGTGATAAAACAAATGTGGGACTAGAAAAAAAAAAAGTATGACTCAGGTGGGGTCTTGGAGACAAAATCTCCAAGAGAGCAACAACCAACTGATTAGGAGGGTTGTTCCTGGAAGAATAATTCATTTCCAGGGTTTTGACTAAAAGCTCTCATGGGAGAAGTTGTGAAGATATTTTCTCTTTTGAATTAGTTCAAAGATTTTGTTAAGTGTGTTTTGCATTTTTTTAATGGTGTTAAAAAAAGATACTGGAACTCAAACCACCAATCCAATGTAAAGGACATCCTGGCTGATTTCTTCTCAAATTCATTAAAGAATAGAACTAAGAAATGGAATGAGAGGTC
>NW_011888866.1:2276440-2280039 GCF_000151845.1 Pteropus vampyrus
AACCAACTGATTAGGAGGGTTGTTCCTGAAAGAATAATTCATTTCCAGGGTTTTGACTAAAAGCTCTCCTGGGAGAAGTTGTGAAGATTTTCCCTCTTTTGAATTAGTTCAAAGATTTTGTTAAGTGTGTTTTGCATTTTTTTTAATGGTGTTAAAAAAAGATATTGGAACTCAAACCACCAATCCAATGTAAAGGACATCCTGGCTGATTTCTTCTCAAATTCATTAAAGAATAGAACTAAGAAATGGAATGAGAGGTCTTCACCGTCCTTTGCCAAAGATCTACATTCTGACTTACACCATCTTGTTCCTTCCTGATTTCAAAATTCCTCTTCCAACATTCTTTTCTGCATCTCTTCTCCATGATTCCCAGTGGTAACCTTCAGATTTAGAAATGTTAGGACATTCTTGAGGAAAGCACAACTGCTGTCTCTCTGGACAATTTTGGAGCCTCGGAGCAGGGGATGAGGCATAGGCTTGGGAACTGGACAGACTTGAGTTCAAGCCTGGCTTTGCCTGATACTGGCTTGTGATATTGCATAGATTACTGAACTCCTCAGATCCTCTTTTTTCATCTGTAAAACTGGGGTAATGCCTACCCCTCAGGGCTGCCATAAAGATCAAGTGAATTAACACATGGGAAGTATCTTGCACAATGCCTGGAACACAGTAGGCGTTCACTGAATGTTAATTCCTTCTTGGTGTCCTGTCCCCTATTTTACCTAGCCAGGTATTATATTCATTTTCAGAAGTCTGGAAAAAATGGTGTATGGACCCTAGCCTAACTCCTTCATGTCATAATTATAAGAGAAACTTGGTAAAAAATCTGGAGCTGGAGGAATTATTGGGGTTACGCTTTGACCTGCCCCAGATATACCAGTAGAGAAAAGACATGTTATATACTCGTACTGGTTAGTCAAAGATTTTTGAGCATCGCTTCACATGCATTTAACCTCATCCTCCTTCCTCTTATAATCTTTAAAATTTTATATCTGTTATTGTACTGTGATTTCAGTTACTCTGTTACCCTCATTCTCTCACCCTAGGGCTGAAAAAATATCACCATGCAGATATTAAGAACTCAGTACAGGCCTGCGAAGGAGGGAACAAATGAATGAATGAATGAAAAATAGGCCAACACACTATGGGAACAATTCCTAATATGGTGCTTCCTAGACTAGTTCCAAAACAACACTAGAACCATGGAGAGGTGGAAGGAAGGGATTAAGTACCTTTTATTTCCTAACACAGCTGGTAGGCAGACAATGTAATTACATGCAGATTTTAGAGTCAACGTTACCTATGTAACCCTGGTCCACTTACTTATCTTCACTCTAAACCTTACTTATTAAATGATCATAACATTCTTTTCATTATAAAGTTGTAGTAAGATTGTATAAATATGTAATTTAATATAATATGTAATTCCATCAGGGCTATTGATAGAATTGATCTGGTGTATAGCTTGGGCATCAGTATTTTTAATAGTTCTCCAGCTGATTCTCATATGCAGCCAAAGTTGTGAACCACTGCTCTAGACTCAAATGGTGGCACTTGACACCATTTAATTGTAAAAGGCTTGTATAGTACATGCTGTAAGGTTACCAGGTAAATAATGCTTATGGCTCAGGGTTTGAATAGCTAAGCAGTCCATAGGCATTGTTAAGTGGTTTCTCTATAGTGGCCAACATAACATGAATAGCAAAGAGTTAAAGGTATGCTGGGGAGACTCATAGTAAATGGTGAGACTGAATGTTCTCCCACCAGGATCAAGAATAAGGTAAGGATGTGTGTTCTCACACTTCCATCAATATTGTACTAGATTTCTTAGCCAGTGAAATAAGGCAAGAAAAAGAAATGGTACACAGATGGAAAGGAAGAAGAGGAGGTCAATATACAAACATCAACCATTTTTTTTATACTAACAAGAAAAACTTGGAAATTAAAATAAAAAAAAATACCATTTATAATAGCAATAATAGTTATGAAATACGATGTTAAATTTAACAGATGTGCAAGATTCGAATGCTAAAAACTACATAAATTATTGAAAATATTAAAGAAGCTCTAAATAAATAGTAAGATACACCATGATCACAGATCAGAAGACTCAGTATGGTCAAGATGTTAATTATTCCCATAATCCAAATCCAAATCCCAATAGGCTTTCCCCTCCTAGAAATTGACAAGAAGATTCTAAAATGTATATGAAATGCCAAAGACTTAGAATAGCCAAAACCAGTTTGAAAAAGAACAAAGTTGGAAGCTTTAAATCAGGGGTCCCCAACCCCTGCGCTGTGGATACAAAATCTCTGGCCTGTTAGGAACCGGGCCACACATGAGGTGAGTGGTGGGTCAGCCAGTGAAGCTTCATCTATATTTGTAGCTGCTCCCCACTGCTAGCATCTCCGCCTCAGCTCCACGTCAGATCATCAGGCATTCTCATAGAAACACCTGACCATAGAAACACCTGACCCTGGTGCCAAAACGGTTGGGGGTCGCTGTCTTAAATTGCCCGATTCCAAGACTCATTATAGAGATGTGGTAGGAATCAAGACAACATAACAAATCTTACCATTGTTCAGCATATTTTTCCTAGCAATCTCCCATAACCGACATCCTCCATATCCCCTGTACCCCAACCTTTCTTTTCTTCAGTTGAAGACGGTATTTAAGCTGGTAGCTTAGGCCACCTTTGAGAGTTACTCATTTTTCCTTGAGTCCCTCCCATGTATCCATGAGGTACACGTATTAGTAAACTTGTTTTTCTCTTGTTAATCTTTTATTATAGGGTGTCTCAGGCAAGAACTGAGAAAGGTAGAGGGAAAATGATTTTTCCTCCCCTACACTGGGATATAATCCTGAAGAATAATTTGATGACCTTTGCAAACAGAAACATTTCAGTTCATTCTAAATGTTTAATATTTGAGAAGATATATTTTGGTTTTATTTTTATATTTATGCAAATTCTAGCTACACACCACTTTCTCCTTTGTTTTCTCAACTCTCTGCAGTGTAATTCTTTCTTTCCTTTTTATAATACATATTTGTCTTCAAGACATTGTTATGAAAATGAAAAAAGAAAAAACACACCCTGAAACTATTTGCAGTAAATACATCTGACAAAGAATTCATATCTAGAAAATATAAAGAACTCTTAATAGTTCAATAATAAGAAGACAACCCAATAAAAAATGGATACAAAATCTGAACAGACACTTCATCAAAAAAATATATGGAAGGCAACCAGGTACATAAAAAGATACTCAATATAAAGTAAAACCACAATGAGATACCGTAACATACTCATTAGAATGCCTAAATTAAAAAGACTGAGCATTCCAAGTATTGCCAAGGATGTGTAGCAAACTCTCACACACTGCTGGTGGAAAGGTAAAATAGTACAACCACTTTAAAAGGGTTTGGTAATTTCCTAAAAAGTTAAAAAATTATCTACCCTATGATATAAATATTCCACTTTAGGGTATTTATCCAATAGAAATGAATATGTACAGGCACAAAGACTTGTATATTGTTAAGAAAAAGAAACAAAATGGCCCAAGGTGGAGTTGCTTGCCTCCAGGACAGAAAACCAAGAC
>NW_011888866.1:2280736-2291320 GCF_000151845.1 Pteropus vampyrus
ACAATTTTAGCCCTGTCAAAGATCTCATATTGGGGTTTTGTAGCAATATTGAACTGTGACAGCTATAGGGGCAAAGCAGCGGCCTCTTGCCTTGTAATACAAATCCACGACGAAACAGCAAATGCAGGAGGCCAACACTGCCCCAAACGGCCATGTCTAAAGCTTCATAAAGCAGTAACCAGAGCAACAAGGAGATAACTCTGCTCAAATTAGATCTCATTATTTGTTGATTACTAACTAGATCCTCCTTGACATAGAAGAGGAAGAATTCCAACAAAGCTCTCTTAATTTAATTGAAGTACATGGAAAATCTGTGGGCTGCCTTTAAAGCTGACACTGGAACAATAAAAAGTGCAGAACCCATGAAGATTCAGATAGACAGAATCAAACCTCTCCCCAAACTACCACAATATACTTTAAAGCCTGAGGCCATACAAGGGCTCACACTCATAGTAGAGACCTAAGTGCCAGGGGCTAATTATTACCTGTACCAGTCCCTGCGACACACTGATCGTATAATAGAGGTGGATGGTGATTTGTCCAGGATGTAAGAGCTATTGAAAGCTGTTAAGAAGAGTTATTCCTCGTTTCCTAGTTGTTCCAAATCTGAACAGTGTCACAAGTTCCACCAGACTCAAAATGGTTCACCATTGTAGACCTTTGTTCAGCACTTTTCAGCACTCCTGTAGACATCAACAGCTAATATCAATTTGCCTTTATGTGGAAAAAGTGACATTGTACCTGGACAGTCATGCCTCAAGGGTTCAGAGGCCCCTCCTTATTTCTCCCAAGTGTTTCACCAAGATTTAAACATCCTGCTGTTCCCTGGGAAACTGACACTTTTACAATATGTAGATGACCTCTTGCCGTGCTCAGCTACCGAAGAGATGTCCAGAAAAGATTCTGTTTATTTGCTACAAATGTTAGCTGAAAAGGGACGCAATGTCTCTAAGGAAAAATTACAATGATTTTTAGACACTGTTCATTACGTAGGTCATGACCAAAACCCAGAAGGAATTTACCTGTCTTCAAAAGGAATTAAGCTAAGCCAGGAATTTCCTATATCCACGACTAAGCAACAGCTTTCTACTCATAACTAGTTACTGCAGACTATGGATTCCTAATTTTTCTCTATTACGTCCCCACTCTATGAATTTACTAAAATTTCAGTCCCTGAACCCCCTTTTTAGGAAGATAAACATGAGCAGGCTTATATAAGACTGAAACAAGCACTGCAAAAACTGCCTGCCCTAGGCTACCTAACTATCTAAAACCTTTTACTTTATTTGTGCATGAAAGGAATAATCAAGCCCTGGGAATGTTTTCCCAAGAACACAGTAATAACCAAAGGCCTTCTGTCTATTATAGCACAGACAACTTGATTCAGGTGCTCCGCCCATCTCAGCTGTCTTAAGGCTATGCCAGCAGAGGCAGAGTTAGTGGAAGCAGAGTTAATCTGGAAGATGAGATCTGGGAAATGATGTTTATTTGCAAACTCTAATGCTTCCCAAAGTCATCTTAATTCTGAATTGACTCAACATTTCTCTGCAAGCAAACTAACTTCCTTTGAGATCCTTCTGCTTTCACCTCCTAATCCACATTTTAAAAACTGTAATGTCCTTAACCCTGCTACGTTACTATTTCTGACAAAGCGAGCACCATGTCTGTAAGATAAAAACATCCCATTTTGCGACACTGCATCTTGATTTATGAGGTATGTCTTTAACTAATCCTGACCTAATCTTGTTTGTTGATGGGTCATAACTGTAGAAATGAAAAAGGGAATTTTTAAGCTGGTTATCCTATTACAACCCAATATGACTTACTCAAAAGAGAAATCTTACATAAGTGAAATTAGCCCAACAGAGCTCCGTGCCCTTTCCCAAGAATGCCAGTTATCGGAAGCTCAAGCTGCAAATATTTATACTGATAGCTGGTATACCTTTGGGGTCGTCATGATTTGGGGATGTTATGGAAATTAAGGGGTGTTCTTATGTCCTCTGGGATCCCAGTAAAAAATGAACAAGTAAACAACTTTCTTACTGCTCTTCTTTTACCTTCTCAAATTGCCATCATCAAAAGAAGCTCAGCTCAAAGGACTGAATCACGAGTATTAGGGAAATGCCTGGCTGACTTTCATGCAAAGGCAGCAGCGACAGAATCTGTAAAGATTGTGGCTCATGTGGATGAAATCTATTCTATTTCTGCAAAAAATGATCCCTTATTGCTTAACTTTTGCCATCCTGCTATCTTTAACATGGCAACAGTCCGCTCCTGATGGGTAAACACTGGTTATAAATTAAACAAATGGTCAAATCTATGCGAAACCCAAGATGGCCGCTTGGTTCTTTCATGCTCCCTGGCAAACCCCATTTTTTGGTTTTTGCATTTCTTCACCCACTATGGGGCATTTAAGATGACTCAAATTCTGAATAAACGCTGGTAGGAAGACTTACATAAAATTGCAAAAACAGCCTACCAGCAATGTCTGACCTGCCAGGTTCATAATCTTGGAAAAACTATTTTTGTCCCCAGAAGCCTCAGACTTCCCTCTAGACCATTTGAACAACTTCAACTGGACTTCTTTCAACTTAGTACGAGTTATCAATATATTCTTGATATTTTCTGTATGTTTCCTGGATGGGTTGAAGCCTCTCCCTGCTACAAGGCTGATGCCCTCACAGTGGCAAAGGACTATTAGGAAATGTGTTTCCCACTTGGGGTATACCTTCCACAACCTCCGGTGATCCAGGCACCCACTCGATTGGGAAAATTATGTGAACCTTGATGAAAATCTTACAAACTTCTTGGAATTATCACTGTCCCTATCACTGCATCATCAGGCAAGGTCAAGAGGATTAATGGAATCCTCAAACTTAAACACTCTAAATTTGCTGAACCCCTCTGGGAAACATAAGGTAACTCCACACGAGACTGTCATGGGTAGACCAATGTCCAATTGGTATAAAATCTGCTGATCCCTTGTTGTCTCTTTTTAGTATGACCATCTATTGTAGGTCTTTAATATCTTATGCTCAAGCCTATCACCAACAGTTTAAAGACACTTCCCTGGATCCCAATTCAAAAGATCCTGTTTGGAGCCTTGTGACTGGATATTCTGGAAGTGTCATCATCAAAGGAAGGCAGCCCCTGAGCCCCGATGAAAGAGACTTTACAAAGTACTCCTCACTACTGACACTGCTGCAAAACTAGAAGGTATTGAGCCTTGGATACACATCTCACAGTCAAAGAAGCTTCCACCTGACATCTATCTGGTCCTGTACAGACGCTAGAGACCTATGAATTAAACCGACGAGGAAGAGAAGTAGCTGACATAAACACATACTTCTTCTACCTAATACACCAGATCAAGACTTCATACTTTAACTAAACATGAAATCCTTTCTTCTTTTCTCTTTCCTTGGCAAACCCCATTTTCAGTTTTGCCATCATCTATATCTTCCAGGCCATTGCTAAAGGTGGTAACCATTCAGACTTGGTATTTGTCATCAGAAACTCTGATCTTTCCATTGACAATGCCACCTTAATGAAAGTGGTTTACGTCCCACAGGATTTTTGTCTGTGGTGGTGATCATTCTCCTAGACTGCTGGTGCATAACGAGGTAATACCTCTTAGGTTATCTACCAGCGTCCCTAACTGTCCATCAACTGAGGCACTTCATTGGTCAATTCCCCTAAACTTACATTGTCAAAAGGACCTACCAGAAGACTTTTTGTGACTCAGGATTTACCTCCTTTGGCAGGTCCCGACTTTCCTCAGTTAGGAATAAATATAAATAAGGCTCTGATCAGGAATCTCTCCTAAGCTCTAGAAAATACTGCAGAATCCACTGTTAAAGCAATAGCTGCCCAACAAAAATCCTTAGATTGTCTGCTCAAGGTGGTTCTCGACATTAGCCTAACCCTTGATTATCTTTTAGGTGAGCAAGGAGGTGTCTGTGCTGTGGCCAACACCACCAGCTGCACCTGGATTAACACTGCAGGAAGCTGAAACTCAGTTACATAGGATCACTGAACAAACCACTTGGCTTAAAAAGATGAATCCCTCAACAGTCTTTGACTTGATTTTGATGGGTTTGGTTCCTGGGGACCATGGCTCCAAAGAGCACTCCAAACATCATAAATTATCCTGTTAATAGTTATCATAATCATCTTCCTGGTGCACTGTATTCTCTCAAAAGCTTTAGATGCGTGTTCAAGGCTTCTAACCACCAAACAAATGATCTACCTAAGACTGGAACATCAGAAAAGGAGTTAAGAGAATGACTGACTTAAAGATTGTGAACCTAAAGCTGTGGCCTATGAGTACCAACAGGGATTAAGGAAAAACATCATGACCTGTGAATATCACACAGAGGATCAGTAAACGCCATGAGAACTATAGACTAGTAGTGAGCGTGGCACTAATGCCTTAAATTTTGATCATATCTCTCAGTCAAGCTGAGAGTCTGATCAAAAGCAGGGCGGGGGGTAACTGTTGAGGAGAAAACCACAGACCCAAAATGGAATCACTTGAGCTAAAGCCCATGACACTGAACCTAGACGATATCTTACATAACTGCAGTTTGGGCCTGTTCCAGGAATGTAATCTTAATTGGTCTGCCTGGAATTTTTTGGTTAGTACCAATGAGGTAATCCATCATGTGGGCCCTCTCCATCCACCCCTCATCCCCAAGAAGCTGAGACAATCTGCCTGTCCCACACGCTTCATCCCTCATTCTGCCCACCCCTCTTCCATGCTAGTCTTGCCTTTTCGGGGCAGCGGGAGAGCTGAGCTCTCCTGGATTCTAACTGCAGCTTCCCCTAGACTATACTATATCTTAGTCCTGGGGCAGAGAGATATGGGAGACTTCTCAGCTCAATCCAGTCCCAGCCCCGCACATGGAGCCCGAACAGTGCTGTAAGAGGGTTTGTCCCGAGGAAAGGACGGTCTGCACCCATATCTGCTCTTCCCCAGCCCCAGCCCATGCCTTACTCACCACCAAGACGTGCTCGAGAAGGTCCAGGTAGCTGAGGGTGCACTCTGTCCCGTACCGCAAGGCTCTGGCACGCACCTCCTCACTGACATCAGGATGGAAGGATGCTTGCTGCAAAGGAATGTTGACATCTTGAAACAGGAAGAGCCAGCTGCTAAGTGGACCTGGGGGTGAGGAAGAGTCACCAGCCTAGCTAGCAGTGCTATGCAGCTCTGGATCCTTGATTCTGGAACTCCCTGTGCTTTAATTCAGTGACCTCTGACTCCTTGGATAGAGGAGGTGGTCCTTTGTACCTTCCCCATATCTCCACAGCAAGCTCTCTGCAAGTTTGTGTCTTGATATTTTTACTGCCCTGGGGCCAGACAAAACCAAATGAATCTGGTCCCTCTTTCCTTTTTATCCTCTCTGTCTCCCCTCTTCCCTTTCCCACCTTTTACTGACATGTAAGAAATTCCACATGCACTGAGAAGTCCAGGAAAGATCATGATGAGGGCTTATCGCAGGGGACATGCTGTCCCGGTGTTAGCCTGCCTCTCCTCAGCAATGTGAGGAGTCCCGAAGACCCCTCTAGTTCAGATGTTAATCACGCCCAGGTCCTCACTCCATGGCCTGATCACGCTGTGGTCACAACTTGGTCTCCCAACCAGGGACCTCTGGCTCCTGGGAAGCTTCAGGCAACAAACTCCCCAGGACCCTCAGAGGCGCCTTACATTACACACCTCCAGATAAGCAAACTAGGACCTATGAACTATAGCATCTTCAACTATTTTTCTTGCCCTTGTGACCTGCCAAGTTGAGTCACTCACCGTAGATCATTTCAGATGGCACACCCATTCACGGAGTTGCTAGATTAACTACAGGATGCCCAGTTTAATTTGAATTTTGGGTAAATGACAAAAAATTTTAGCATAAGTATGGGACACCCTATGTTTTATTTGCTAAATCCGGCAACCCTACCCACTTAGCCTTTCTTCCTTGTACAGCTTCACTCTGGAAAGAACTCAAGGGGGCTGCAAGAATATATAGAAAACTGCAAAGAAATCACCAAGCAGGGCACACACGAATCACACATTAGGATAAAAGGTCAAGACAGAAGGGGAATAGTGACCAGACTTCACATTTCTTCCACTTAAGCCCCTTTCCCTAGGATTGGGGAGTGCTGGTGGGAACTGTGGGCTCTCCCCTTACCTGACACCACCCACTCCACAAATCCCCCTGAAGGAGTGGGGCTAACTCCAGTGGTCAGCATTTATGAGTAAATTTATGAGTTTTATTCCTCTGAGCTCTGATAAGCCTCAGAGGTAGGCACCATGGCCTGCTCTTAACCATTGCTTAACAGTGGTAAAAGCCATGCTCTTCACCACCACTACAATGGATTTATCCTTATCCCATTGTGTCTACAAGTGTGAGGACAAAGCTCCACATCAGATCTGATGAGACTCTACTGGAGGAAGACACAGGCTCTGACGGTATTCAATGTCACCTCCAGTAGGTAACGGGCAAGGCCCTCATTTAGACCTGTGTGGTAGCTACGGATGAGGTTCTCTTGCCCACTGCTGGTGGCTCTGTAACTTGGTAGAACCTTTTGAGAGAGCAATCTGGCAATAATTAAAATGTCATATCATTTCACCCACAAATTCTGCTTTTATGAGTCATGCCTAAGGAAATAATCCAGAGCATAGAAAAAACAGATATGCCCAAAGATGTCCCTCGCAGTAAAATGTATGATTAAGAAAAAGAAAATCCAGACAACCTGAATATCTGATAGCAAGGGAAAGATTACTAACAAAGTATTTTGTGGTCATTAAAGAGTCAGCTATAATGACTCATAGTAACATAGAAACAGTCATCTAATGTTAACTATAAAATTGTGAATAATGTAAACATATGCATATGAAAGGTGAGACCAAAAAGAAACAAATTAGAATTAATTTAGGGTGTAGGGAAGTCCTGTCTCCACCTGAAAATTAGTGTAATCCTTCCTTTCTGATAAAATAAACCAGTCTGTAACCTACTGCATATCCATTTTGTCCTGGCTATCCCTCTCGACCACATATAGCATCTTGGGCCTCTGCTTGGCACATAAGGGTTCCTTCTTGATTCACCATTCAACATCCCTGATATTCTACATATTCTTTATTGCATGCACCTCACTTCTGTTCTGTAAAAAGGTGTAAATACAGGAGAGCAAAGGAAATGTAAATATCGATCAGTCTGCTAAATATCCTAATGGGAGTCTCAGGGCTCAGCAATGACACTTGTCATCAAGTCTAGCTTTGGTGTATAAAACTCTGGCTGTTATTTTGTCCTGCAAAATCAGGAAGGCCTGATCCAGGGGTGTGAAAACAGGGCGGAACTGAGGCTGGCCAATGGCACCTGTCCTTTAAAATCCTTAACCTCCTCCCCTGCAAACAGGGGAATATGTGTTAAGGAAGAGACTTGAAAATCTGAGCTGCCTGCCATTTATTTTTATCTTAATCATTTTCTTCCTATTTAATTTCTACTTTTCATTTCAGGTCTATAACATGGGGACAATGTGCCTGTCACTCATCAACCACAGTGACCTTGAGCAGTATGGCTGGGAGGCCATGGATGGCAGCAGAAACAGACAGTGAACTCAGAAGACCTAGTTTCAGTTCTGGTTCTGAAAGTAAATAGCTGTGTGACTTTGGCTATGCCACTTGATCTCTCCAAAGCTGTTTAATCATCCATCAAATTAGATAATTCATCTTGCTCTTCCCATCTGAGATCAAATGAGAACATACATGACAACCCTTCCACAACTATGAGGTATCCTGCATATACACAATGATGGCATTTGGGCCACATCTTGCTAGGCAAGTACTATTCTTGGACTGTAACCCTTTGGGAGTTATCACTTCTGGCAGGCAGATTCCATTAAGCACATCAAAAGGGCAATACTTGTGGCCTCAGGAGAGAGTCTAAACAACCTGTTCCAGAAGACAAAGTCCCTAATGAAAGTGGCCCTACCCACTTTGCCACCCTCTTCTCTTCACCCTCCCTGCACCCCTCTACTACACCCAGGAGACCAGTAAATAGTGCTGTTTTCCATACCAGGCCTTTGCACACCCATTCTTTCGTCCTGGCCGCCTCTCCCTGCCCTGTAGCCAGTTACCTCAAACCTATCGTACTCCTCTAAGGAACCCCTGAAAAGCCATCAGTTGAACCTTGCACCAGCTGCCCCTGGAATGCACTTCTCCACAGAGTGTGGTCCTATTCCCTCAGATCCCAAGCTGCGCTAGCTGCAACGGCCAGCTTTCAACTTCTGCGGTTCATCCCCACCTGCTCACCATGGCAGCAGGATCATAAATCAATCACCGAGCAGATGTCAAAGTGCTTGGGGCAAGGCTTTCCCTAGAAGGGTCAAAGTCTAGGGATGCTCAATGCATAGAGGGGATAAAAGGCTCTTATGGCTCATTTTCTTAACAGAAAAAAAATAAAGTGCAGGTGGTAAAGCTCAGGTCTCCCAGCTCCCTCACCACACATGGGCTCAAGGCAGCTGCCCATCTATCTACCCAAGCATCAGAAGAGTTTCTTCAAAACGTCTGGCACAGAGAGCGAAAAGTCAGTTCCCCAATGTTCTTTCTCAACCAATTATGGCAACATCCCTTCTAGCACAGAATGGACAACCTATGGAGCAGGAAAGGGTACGAACAGATGAGGGATGTAGTTTTCACTTGGAGAGCCTGGGACAAAATGCCATAGTCCCTCTTCACTGCTCAGAGTGGTCAGTGCCACACTCTCCATAAGAAGGCATCCTACTTACTGATAAAGAAGTAGAAGGAAAAGTGAGAGGGCAAAGTCAGCAGGGCAACTCCACTCCCTCTCAAACACAGAACTACCCCATGGAGTCCTTTCCCGTGGACTGATGTACACACGCCTTCAGCACGCACTTTATTATACAGTGTAAGGTACTGAGCTGCTCCTGTCTACAAACCCAGACTAAACTAAACTCAATCATGACAGAGACCTCTGTGTCCATCCAAAACAACGCCATAGCCTTTACCTTGCAAGCCGTCAACATATCAGACACGGCTTTCCGGCTCAGATTGGCTGTGGCGATAACATCTTCCTGTCTGCAAGAGTTCCCGGCTGCTACTGCTTTGGCTGTTGCCATGGTGATGCCTTTCGTCATCCTTATCGATTCTTCAGGTGATGATGTCTTTTCAGGTACTTCTTTTGACTGGAACACCTAGAAGTTAGAAATAGAAGAGGTTGGGGAAAAAAAAGTAATGACAAAAACCATTTATTCTTCTCTGACCAGGCTGCAGCTCAGTATCTGAAAACCAAACTGGCAACAGGAAGAAACTGTCAAATGGCAGGAAATGAGAAATTTAAGTACAGTAATGTCATTCTTGTTTCCAGATTCTAGCATGGATAAGTCTTGCACATCTATACTCAGCATTCATGGGAACAGCGTGGTGAGAGAGGCATATGTATAGCATTTACCCATTTGTCTGCAGAAATGGATACTCAATATTTGTAAATCATCCATCCCAGGGTGGTTCTGTGGCTTCTTGTTCTCTTGCCCCATCCCTGATGGAGCTTCATCAGTTCCCAGAAACTCTGCATTCCCGATGCTGGTTCCAGGGCAGGACTGACCTGGATAAACCACTCTGGGCTCACCTCTCTCTTTAAAGGGGTGTGGGGCTGGGGGAAATGAAGCAAGCATTCGGTTTCTTCTATTCTTAGCCTGTCTTACAAATATAACTGCATAATTGTGTGGAGGCGTTCATGTGGAGTGTACCACAGTGACACTGTGAATTATTTAACACACACACACACACACACCCCTTTTAGAGAAGCTGAAATAAATTAAGCATGGTAAGTGAATGTCCCACTTCAAAGTTCTACCTGTTAAGCCAGCCGTATATGCTTCAAGCCCAATCTGTCTTGCCTCTCTAGCATGAGTGACTGGTGCCCTGGTTGAGTGCTGAATGTGGCAACGACTCCCAAACCAGTTGGGGCTGCTCTGTGTTCAGCCCTAGGCAGCCATGTTTCAGCAGAGAAGCCTTTCCTGAGGCAGATAGGAGGACCCAGCCAGCATCCCTGCCATGTGTCAACTAGTGTCAAACATCGCTATTCCCCTAAAAAGGGGCAGCTGCAATTTAAGTAGCCCAGGACTCCAAATCCCAGCCCCATCCCTGAATGCTGCAGTGGAATGAAGGCCACGTGCACAGAGCCTTCCACACTGATGTGGTCCTTGTGGCTCATGCTCTTTTGGAAACATCTTATGTCCATGGAAACACATAATCTGGATTACTTCTAAATCACGTGGTGTATGTAGATGGACCACGTATCTGCAATTTCTAAGGAAAACTCCAAATTTCAAACCTTCTCTTCCATTGCCACCATTAGGCCCACCCACACCTGTCAGAACATGTGCCCAGACTTTGGTAGGAGACCTCTAGCCTGTGTGGCAGGTGAGTGCCGAGCAGCAGTGCTTGAGGACACCACCTATATTCCTTAGTTTCTCCTCTGCGGGAGAATTAAGCACAACATCAAGCAAGGCTGGATTCGTTAAAAACAGGAGAAGAGAACACAAGGCTCCATCACCGAAACCCAA
>NW_011888866.1:2291370-2307811 GCF_000151845.1 Pteropus vampyrus
AGTGTACCACAGTGACACTGTGAATTATTTAACACACACACACACACACACCCCTTTTAGAGAAGCTGAAATAAATTAAGCATGGTAAGTGAATGTCCCACTTCAAAGTTCTACCTGTTAAGCCAGCCGTATATGCTTCAAGCCCAATCTGTCTTGCCTCTCTAGCATGAGTGACTGGTGCCCTGGTTGAGTGCTGAATGTGGCAACGACTCCCAAACCAGTTGGGGCTGCTCTGTGTTCAGCCCTAGGCAGCCATGTTTCAGCAGAGAAGCCTTTCCTGAGGCAGATAGGAGGACCCAGCCAGCATCCCTGCCATGTGTCAACTAGTGTCAAACATCGCTATTCCCCTAAAAAGGGGCAGCTGCAATTTAAGTAGCCCAGGACTCCAAATCCCAGCCCCATCCCTGAATGCTGCAGTGGAATGAAGGCCACGTGCACAGAGCCTTCCACACTGATGTGGTCCTTGTGGCTCATGCTCTTTTGGAAACATCTTATGTCCATGGAAACACATAATCTGGATTACTTCTAAATCACGTGGTGTATGTAGATGGACCACGTATCTGCAATTTCTAAGGAAAACTCCAAATTTCAAACCTTCTCTTCCATTGCCACCATTAGGCCCACCCGCACCTGTCAGAACATGTGCCCAGACTTTGGTAGGAGACCTCTAGCCTGTGTGGCAGGTGAGTGCCGAGCAGCAGTGCTTGAGGACACCACCTATATTTCTTAGTTTCTCCTCTGCGGGAGAATTAAGCACAACATCAAGCAAGGCTGGATTCGTTAAAAACAGGAGAAGAGAACACAAGGCTCCATCACCGAAACCCAACAGGACTGCTCATTTCCACTGCTCAGCCTCAGGGCTTTGTGGCCTTCTAAAGATGACCCTCTAAAGATGATGACCCTCTAAAGATGATGACCCTCTAAAGATGCATAACAACTGGCAGCAAAGGCCAGTCTTTTACTCAGCCCTCCAAAAAGAAGGTGAGTCTGTAATTAGGCCTCCTCTTGGAAAGAAATCTCAGTTTGAAACCACTCATTTTCGGCATATTTCTATTTCAGGAATTAGGATGAGTCAATCCACAATTGTCATGGGATCAAAAAACAGTAGCACCAGAATGCCCTCTCTCTACAGCACTGGAACAGGGCAAAAAAGAACACATGGTGACTCCTCTGAGATCAGACACCTCAAACAGAAAGGAGCTGGATTTTAAAGGGGATGTGAAGGCATCAAGGTTTTTCCAATGGTGAATCTCAGACTCAAAATCCACACAAGAGCAGCAGTGTGAAGTGGTGCCGATAGCAATGAAAACCAAGAGGGCTGTGTGCGGTCACACACTGTACACATGATTGAAGCTCAGGGTGAACACAATAGCCATACTGACTTTTTCCTTTGCCAAGGATCTTCTGTAATGCTTTGGTTTCATGCCGCAATTTTACTGGAATTAAACCCGAATAGTCCTAAGTGATACATTTCAATTGATTCCTTAATTACAATTACAAATCGATCCTGACCAAACTCTGGGGTGGTCAGTTACACGTGAGATCTCAGGCAGGCAGGTGAGTGGGCCTCCCTTGTTCAGGTGCTCCGGGTAAAACCTCTTTATGCTAACAATCTCATGGAAGCCTGGGGGTCAGCTGTTGGACATGGGTGCCCAAGGGAGGTGACTCCTGGCTCCTTACCGTGAGCTCCTGCTTCATGTACTCGATTGTGGCCTCGAGCGCCCGTGTGCCCCGGGTGGCCTCATCTTCCACTGCCTTCACAGTCTTGAGGAGGGAGGTGACATTGGTCACCATCACCTGCACAGGCAGAAAGGCCAAGAGAAAACATGCACTGAGATTTACCCCCTTCTCCTTTAGTTCCAGATGTAATGCCATGAGTAAAAACACCTTTAAATGAGAAAGGAGCTCAGATGTGCATTCTGTCAATATTTTCGTGTGTGATTCTCTCTCTCCGGCACTCTCCCGGCATGCTCACCCCTAGTTGGGGCTCCACACTACCTTGGCAGCCCCCTTGAGCTGGTACATGGAGGGGTCATCAGCGGGCTTGCTGGCAGCTCCCTTGGTAGCACCAATGAGATCTGAAAGGGCCTTGGCCACGTCTTTGATGGCGTTGATCAACACCACCTGAAAGAGAACATGGAGCCCAGGTGAGTGGGCCCCAAGGGTCACCTACTGGCCTCATAAGAACATACGGCCCATGGGCAGGCTGGGGGCGCCTGGGTCTCTCAGTCAGCAGCTCTCATCCTGCAGCTCCGAGACTCAGGGAGTGTGGGTTCCCACTGATGCATTCTGAAGTTTTTCCTTCCTCCGTGGGGACAACAGCAGCACTGCAGGCAGAGATTTCTGTGAAGACTTTGAACTGCGGAGGGTAGCCAATCTGAGCTCTTATACCATCAAAGAGAAATCCAGCGGGAGCACTGAGTCACCTCACTGAGCTCTGCTCCACCAGGGGATGTCAGGAAGGGGAGGTCACGGCCATATGGGAGCAAAGCTGGAGTTCTTACATTAACCAGAATGGTAGCTGTGATAGACCGAGGCACTGAATGGCAGCGGGGCTTTCTATCCAATTTTGTCCAAATGGGACAAGTAGACTAGTTTACAGAGTATAGTTTCAGCAGCAAAAACAAGTGTTTACCATCTGATGGTGCTGGGATAGAGAGAACAGAGGAATTTTCAAGTTTTGCTCTAGGGAATGGGTAGAATCCGTTATTCATGGCCCTGGTTGGCTGTTAGTTCAACAGCTGAACATAAATTTGTGGGGCCCCTATGTTCTGGGAGCTGGGTTGGGCACTTAGGTTTCAAAGATTACTAAGCCATGGTTACTATCCTTGAAGAGTTAACCGTCTAGGTCAGGGGACCAAAGAAAAGGCAGATAACTTCAATGAAACTGCCGAATTGGAAGCAGAGTATAGGAGTATGGAGCCCTTCCCTGCTCCAGACTTTTCAAGTAGGGTGTCTGTGGGTGCTGGCCTCATTTCTTCATCCTCACCAAGCTGCCCTGCCTCTCCAAACAGCCCTGTTTGGGGTCACCACTGCTCTCCACGGCACTTGGGCCAGTGGCCAGCTCTCTGACCTTCATCTTTCTTGACTTTTCAGCCATCTCTGGTGGGTTAAAACAGGGGTCTCCGACTCCTGCCCTGAGCTGCAGACCGATACTGGTCCGTGGCCTGTTAGGAATGAGGCCGCACAGCAGGAGGTGAGTGGGGGGCCAGCACTAGCATCACCACCTCGGCTCCACCTCAGATCATCAGGTAGTAGATTCTCATAGGAGCACCGGTCCCTGGTGCCATAAAGGCTGGGGATTGCTCGGTTAAAAGACTCCCTCCTAGAGGTCCCCTGGCTTTCTTCCTACCAGCTGCACCTGCTTCTCAATCACTTTAGGCATCTCCCTCTTGAAATGCTCTTAAATAGTGGATTCCTCAGGGCTCTGCCTTGAACCATGCCCCTTCTCTCACTCCACACTTTTCCTCTCCTGTGGTCACAGTTGCGGTCTGTATGGCAACATCCCCGCACCTGAGTAGGCTTATGCCCACTCACGAGTTGTACCTACGTGTTTCTTTGCCACTTCTCGTTTAGCATCTTCCAACCTGAACTCAGCTTTATCTCCCTGCCCAAGCCGGCTCCCCCTCCAGGGAGCTCTAGCTTCCTGTGTTGAGCCACCCTCATTTCACTGACAGAGCCTGAAGAGTGGAGCTGCCCTTGCCTCCTTCCTCTCCCTTGTCTCCAAATGGTCCCTGTGTTCAATCTTTCACTATGCCAGGCTGAGTCTTCCTTACAGACTTCTCTCAAACCTGCTGGCTTGTCTCCCATCCCCGTGGCCACCATTATGGTCCCTGCCACTATTTGGCCTGGATAACAGCCTCTTACCAGTCCCCAAACCACGGACACGCTCAACGCACACATTGTTTACTTCAAAACT
Organism: Pteropus vampyrus; assembly: GCF_000151845.1. Lineage (NCBI taxonomy): Eukaryota > Metazoa > Chordata > Mammalia > Chiroptera > Pteropodidae > Pteropus > Pteropus vampyrus. Next base: position 2,295,290 of record NW_011888866.1, read on the forward strand.
CCTACTTTTCCTTTGGCTTCTTCTGAGGCCTGGCGTACAGTGTTTGTGGAATTACGAGGATCGTTCCCCAGGCACACCCGTACCTGGGTCTCGGGGTCGTCAGAGCCCAGGCTGGCTGCCCCCAGCTTGACCACCTCGGCGAGCTGGGTGATGGTGGCTGCTGAGGACTGAGCTGCCTGGGCCAGCTTGTCTGGAGTGGACGCAGCCCCCGACACCAGCAGTTTTGTGTCTTCCACCAAGGCCTTGGCTGTCTTCAGAATATTCTCCCTGAGGAAGAAGGAGGCCGATGGGAGAGGGAGAAACAAAGGGCAAAGCTTGGTTACTAGTAGTTGGGAGGAAGAGAAACCCCTCATAGGGGGCTTTTGTTAAAGGGCTTTGAAGAGAGGCAATGGATTTCCCCTCTCTTACTGCGGAAACAGAGAGGAGAGGAAAGTCAGCCTAGTATTTACATAGTCAATTACCAGTAAAATTTCAATTAAAGATTCAGATCCACCCATCTGGTCCCCTTCCCCCAGCCTGTAGCCAAATGAGAGGTCAGCTTCTTTCCTGCGGTTCCCATTCTCCCTAAGAATATTTCACAGCTTTAGGGAGCTGTGAGAACACATGAGTCAGGGGACCCTCCCAGCACATCAGAGCCCACATCGGGTTGGGTCCTGGAACAGGTGGCCAGGCACTGGGAAACTCTTCCCAGGCCAGCCCTGGGACTGAAGAGAGAAGACGAGGGTGCTGGTCACGTGATGAGGATATGCGTGGTCCCCGGCATCAAACGGAGACCCTGGCACCGGCCTTCTGAGTAGGGCCTGAAGAGCCAGCCCAGGAGAGACAGCAGGCTTGGAGCCCTGCTCCCCAAAACAGGGAGGAGCTCACTGTGCTTGCTGTGGCTGCTCCCAATCCTGCTGGGGTTGGTGAGCAAATCAGAGACACAGTTCTGCAGCTTGGAAAGTGAAAGATCAAAAGCCATCCTCTGCAGAGGAGGCTAGATTTAGGCTGAGAGAGGCAAAGCTGGAGCACAAATTCCGTGTTGACAGTTGGCAAAAGGGGGGCTTATTTGGATTATGTGGTTCGCTTTCTGCATTTGAGCATCTTGTTGAAATCAAAACAGATGACCATATTTCTGGTGCCCAGGTGGCATCTCCAAAGTCCAGCCGGACAGCTCCTTTGTTCAGGAGCCCCATACCTGTGGTCTGCGAAGGTCTCGTTGTTCTCTGCATTCAGGGTCCCTGCAGTCGCAAACATGATGGTGGTGTCCAGGTCAGCAATGATCCCGGACACGGCAGTGGCGGCTGTGATACATGCCTGGGTCCCCTTGTTCCCAGCTTGGAGAGCTGACAGCACCAAAGACACCTGTAGGCAGAGAGAGATTGTCAGGGGGAGCGGGGAAGCAGAGGAAATGTAACCCAAATGTGCAAGGACTCTGAAAACAGGAGTTGATGCAGCTTTGGGGTTAACAGCACAGTTTAGGGTCAAGAGCCTCAGTCTGAACACTGGCTTTGTCATTTGCTGGCTACTTGACCTTGGGCAGCAGGTTTCATCTAAGTCTGTTTCCTCATCTGTAAAGTGGGGCTATTGATTTTTGTCTATCAGGTTGCTGGGAGGACTGACTGCAGGAAAATGTTATGTCTAATGTCTAGTGTGGCACTTGGCGGGAGTGTTTGGTAGGGGGTAAATGCTATTTTAAAATTATTATTAGGTTTCTGAAACCACAAGGTGGGATAAAGGATAAGGCTCCTGTGAAAGGTGTGGCCATTTCTGTCTCCTTTGATCAGGTTTTCTGAAGAGCCCTCTCTGCTAACACTCATCATGCCCTCTCCTGGTGGCCTCTTGATTAGAAATTCTCTGCAGCGGACTCCAGAGGGCCTGGAGTCCAGAGGGGATCACTCTATGTTACCTCTCCACCCCGACACTCCTTTGAGCCATCACCCGCCACCAAATATAACTCCAGTGACCTGAGAGTCAAGCGGGTTGGCTAAGGTGTGTGTTCCGGTGTCTTCCACATCGGAAACCCTACACTGCCACCTGCCATCTCCCTCCAGTGCAACCTCACTGCTCCTGGGGCCTCTCCTAACACAAACGTGACCCCACTCCATCCCTGTGTGCAGTTCTCCCCGGGCTGTGGAGACGAGTTGAACCAGGTTCAACTTCTCTAGCCTCTGACTCCATTCTTGCCAGCTCCTTACTTCTCCAAATGCCCTGATTCCCCCCACTCCTGGTGGGTCTGCCCTCTGCCTTCAATGCTCCCCCTCTCTCCCTTCTCCAGCCACTGACCTACTCATCCTGCAAGAGCCAGCTCAAAGGCCCCACTGGGATGCCTTCCCCACTTTCCTCTTCCAGAGAGATGACTGGATCACCCAAGGATTCTACCACACTCTATTCCTGCCCTCAGGATGGCCTGTTTACCACAGGTTATAAATAGCATGCATCTGGCTAGGAGTAATATGAGGCCAGGAACCATCATATTAATCCCAGTGTACGCACACCCACCATCCTTGACTATGGCTGACCCAAAGTAGGGTCTGAAAACATTTCGTGAATGCATTTTTTAAAAACATTCTGACCAGGACAGGGGAGTTGCAGCATCAGTGAGAGGCACAGACTTTGAACGCTTTCTTCCTCCTATGCCGCTCGGATCGTAGAAGAGGCTGTGAACAAAGCCAGGCAAGAGGGGCAGAGAGCCTGTTTCCTGAGCACCCGCCATGTCCCAAGACCAGCTCCATAGCAACTATTTCCCAAGTTAAAAGGCACTATGTCCCACCAGGAAAAGATGAGTCAGGCTAGCACAAAGCTGGCCTGGAAATGAGGGATCCAGTTTCTGGAAAGAATACCCAGAGGGCAGGTGACAGAGGCCAAGACAAGTAATCAGAAGTCTGGGAGGGACTTTCTTGGTCAGAGTGAAAGAAAGAATCCAGAAAGTGTCCCCCTACCTCCACTGTGAAAAGTCAGCAGGTGTTTACTGAGCATCTACTAGTCACTAGAGGATGAGGACAAAAAAGTGAACAAAGGGCTCATGGTCAGGGGAGTCACACAGACACAACCAAGACGTGTAAGAAAGCCACCCCAGGTGACGATGGGACTGCAGGAGATTAGAAGAGTAGGGACCTTTAGTAAGAAACTGCCCAAAAGACCAGTTGCTCTGAACGAGCCGCTGTACTGCCTTTGATCCTTCTCCAGATTCCTAACTCAGGGCTCCTCTCCTGGGAGAAGCAGTAAGACCCAGGCCAGCTCAGGAAGGTCACATTGCTTGTCCAGGCTCACCCAGGCTCCTCCACCTTTGCCCTGGGCTCCTGCTACAAGGTTTCCTACGGGGACACTTGGCAAGAGGAACTTTAAGAACAAGGAAGGGCTTTGAAAGGAGGGAGAGTGCCTTCCTCGGGCTGAGAGATTTATTTCCTTGTCTATGGAGTCCAGAGAGGCCTGGACAGTCCTGTGGGCTGTGGGAGATGGCCAGACCACGGCTCGGCCTGGGCGAGGAGCCACGTACAGAGCAGCCTCTGTAGGGCAGCTTCCAGGTGAGGGGTCCCCCGCTCATCCCTTGATTCCTGTTGCCAAGCTTCTAACAGTACAGAGCTCTATGTCCTAAGAACCCAAGTGAAGGAGAGGGAAAGCCAGCCAAGCATGGATGCTTCAGCCTGCACGTCTAGTGGCCTGTAAAACAGCTGCCCTGAAAAATTACTCAGAGAAATAAGCAAAGCAAAAGATCAGCATGCTGCGGGAGAGTAAGGGACGTTTCAGAATGGGGCATTGTTAACCAGGGAAAACTTCCCGGGAGAGCAGAGTTGGAAGACAGTTTACACATAACAGCAGCTGGCGTTTCTTAAACATTGAACTGTGTCTGGCACTGTACCGAGCACTTGCACACACACCACCACATTTAATCTGCACAATCCTATGGGCCAGGAACGATGTTTCTTCATCTTCATTTTACAGATGAAGAAACCGAGGCTTAGAAAGGTGAAGTCACTTAGCTGAGATACTGGAGCCCCATCTACTACACTATGTGACTCTACAAACAGCTGCCGTGGGAGTCGAAAAAGGCCATGCATGCCCCTGCTCTTGCACCAAGGAGCCACATGACCTCCGACAGGCGCTTAACCCTCCCCCACTTCACCAACTCATCTGGAAATAAAGAGGTTACAGGAGAGAGACTTCAGGTCCTTCTTACTCAGCCCACAGCATTTTGGAGTCCCCTCCCACTCCCCTGGAGAAGGAAGCCCAAAGGGCAAAAGTGTCAAAGGGGTTGCAGGGAGGGGCTCCTGGTGCAGATCCTGACTTTGATAGGCTCTGCCCAGGCTGTCTGCAGGAGAGCCCTTGGAGGTAGACCTGGCCTTTGTGAGACAGTCCCTCTCATGCTTTCAATTTCTCAGGGCTTATGGGTCACCGTCAGCTCCCTGATATGCCCAGTCCCTGGGGAGACCCTGGGCAGGAGAGAAGATGACCAGACCTGCCTTGGCTGTTCCCTGTGCTTAGCCCTGGTCACAGTGGGCACTGTGGCTGCGTCTGACCCCAGGGCTGCTCCTTACCTTCTCTGTGACTGTGCGGGCACACTCGATGAGCTCCCTCTTGGTGTAGCTGTCGGTGGGGCACACCTGGAGGGCCCCCGCCTTCTGCACCAGGAAGATGCAGCCGTGGCCCAGGTCTTGCACACGAGTGCGAATCTGGAAGCCGATCTGTGGAAGCAGCCCGGGGTGGAGAAGGACAAGCGTGACGGACCCAGCCATCGAGGTCCTCCCTATGTGGAAAGTTTCTTACGTCCTATGGGAGCCTGGCTAGGAAAATTCCACTGCTATTCGGAGTCTGTGCTCGGTGAAGTATGGAATTTGGTTGATTTTGATTCCCTTTTTAGAATGTAAAATGCCCACAGTCCCCAGTAAGCAAGACTGTACCCCATCATCTTAGCATAATGCCTGATACTTGCTGTCTTTACTGGAGTATTGCTTATTTGTATCCTGCACCACCTGATCAGAACGTCCATTAGATGAGCTCTGCTGGATAACTGTTATTCTCTCATAAGCATTTATTGAGCCCCTACTGTGTGTCAGGGCCTCTTCTAAGCAGGTAATGCATTTAATTTCATTCATTCCTCACAACATCCCTAGAAGGTAATAAAAAGTTCAAAATATATGGCTTTAGTATTAGGCATATTGTAAAGTGTTCAGATTCTTGTAAATTAGTATATTTCCTGACCGGAACACCTCCCCCCCACCCCCAGCTGTACCCAGTGGGGAGTGGCCTTTCTGGGCCCAGGCTTCCTTTCTATTAAGCCCGGTTTGAGGTTTCCACAGCTCAGCAGGCACGCATTCTTTTAATGACCCCTGGCTTGTGGGATTATAGAAGGTACTTTGCTAAAAGAGGCCAAATGAGCTCTACTGTGGATAAACTGCCAGCTGTCACTTTAAGGTGCAATAAATTCCATTGCCACTTCCCAGAGTTTCCATTCCTCTGGCTGTTTCACATCAATTTTCATTTGGGTTTGATCGATACAGCTGCCTGAATAATCTGCCCTCCCGCCCAGGTAAACAACTAAAAACAAACGAACCCTTTCAGCTTTAGTTGTTTTCAAGAAACCACCATAGCAAGAAGCTGTGGCTTATCCTTCCAGCATCTATCATGAAGAGTTACTCAATAACCTCAGGTATTAAGATAATACCTGGAAGATTTGGGCCACCTGGATGCTGTCTTCTAATATCATCCCATTAGTCAAGGTTTAAGGAAGGGTGACTGGGGAGTGACGGGGGCTGCAAAGGTCAACTCCTATTATTGAAATACTGCGTTTAGGGAAAAAGGTAATTCCCTTAACCCCCCAAGGTCCAAAGGATGTTTAAATCCATTTAATAGAAAATTCTCATCCAGAAAGTTGACCTTCTGCTCTTGGGGTGTCTTCCATTGTACACAGGGGGCTGCAAAACCTTCACAGTCAGGGATTCTTGTTGAACATCTCCACATAAAACACAGCAGGAGCGGCACCCCCAGGATTACACAACCTGGCAGCTCGGCTAACAGATCTGGACTAGTGCAGCAGCAAAGCTGCCACCGAGGAGGGGAGAGGCACTTGAATTCAGCCCACGCAGTGGTAAAGCCATTTAAATATAGCTATTTGCTTGTCATGTTTGTTGCTTTAGCACAAGCCCAAGCTGAGGTAGGGGGATGCCCCCATTCAAGTTTTAAATTCACCCTGGCTCTCGAGGCTTTTCAGATCCATATAGTTTAACCCTAAGTAGTGAAAGATCAGAGCCAATCCAAAAGCAAGAGCTCTGCTTTTGAGGATGACCACAAATTTCTAAATGACAGGTGCTGGTGGGAAAGTAAGGTACGGGGCAAATGGAGAAAGTCACAGAATTTCAAAATAAAAACAAGTTCAACCTGCCCATTTATAGATGAAGGGACTGAGGCCTGGAGAAGTGATGTGAGTGGCCCAAGATCATACGGCCAGTCCCTGGGAAATCCAGGTCTCTAATACCAGCACAGTGCTCTACCCATTAGATCAGTGCTTTTCAAACTTCTTTTTTTTGGCCACGTAACAGTAGAGCTCTCTATCCCCAGCCCCGCCAAATAAAAGCTCTCATGGTACCTCAACATGTAAAATAGAAATAATTTATTATTAGGATACTTTTCCTTTATGAGTTAAAATATATATCCTTGACTCAATAAAAAGTCAACAATGAGACTGAGTGAACCCAAGTTTAAAAGTCGGGGTTATGAAGGCCAGTTACAGCCTCGGCCGCCAGCTCATTTTTATATTTTGCTTTGGTTGCACAGTGTTGTGAAAATCCTGTTATGTGTGTAAATAAAGCAAACAGAAGCCGTTTTCTCAGTTTCCTGACCACAGCTGGCAGGGCAGAGCTGCATCAGCCTATGCAAACTACCCACTGGCAGCTCCTAATGGGTTACCATTTATCCTAGAATACGTTCAAGAGTACATGCAACTTTCCCTGACAGTTTTAAAAATAGTCCAATTATGTTTAAAAAGTGAGAATTGAGGCAAACATGCAGAACTTTCAAAGCCCCTCCCTGGGTCAGAGTTCTGAAGAATACAGTTTAAAACCATTGTGCTATGAACAGCTCCCATCCCAATCCTTCTCCCTGCAGGGAGCCAACCCTGAGCTTTCAGTTTACAGAAATGACAGGGCACAGGGACAAGCACAGGCCTCTTAAGTCACTCTCAAATCTCCCTGGGGGTGGGAGGGAGCTGCCTCGCAGCTGAAACCTGTGGGCAGACATGCTAAACGGTGAGAACACATCCTCAGTGACACTCAGGCTCCCCTGACCTCCCTCTCAAAGGACCACATTATAAAAACACCCCAAGGTCCTGGTGCTCATATGCTTTCTTGGAGGTGACATCATGCATGTAGCAAAAGCCTTGAAACGTAACAGCGGAGAGCTGGTACAATGTCATTAGGGATGAGATTCCAGTTGGGAATCACCAAGGAAGAGTAGCACCAGAAAGCAAAGGGATGAGACTCAAATAAGGGAACTGCAAAAACCCTTGGGGTTCTTAGACAACCCAGGGCTTGGCCCTGGCAGTTGGGTCTGTGTTAGGTCACACTGTTACCTTCTAGGTGCCTGGAGGCCCCCTTGAGGTTTGGCCATGCAAACCTCCTGTATTCTTGTCTGTGTGCGATCCTATGTGGACGGCATGCAGGAAGGATGTAGTATTAAAAAGGACAAGTTGAAATGGGCTTCATTCACTTATTTTCACAGGCTGAGGGCTAAATGTAACAGAAAGGAAGGGATCTCAGGATCCCGACCCCAGCCCCACTTCAGCTCTCAACCTTTCACCCTTGTGGGTCCCATGGGGGAGCAGAAAGAACCAGGAATCTTGTTTCCAATCTGCCTTTTCCTAGCTACTGGACTCTGGGTGAGCCTGCCAACCTCCTGGGGCCTTTGTTCCTTCACTGAAGACACAAGAGGGAGAGAACCTGCCCTGCCCACTTGAATGACAGAATTAAAGGTCTATGTGAAAACATCTCAGAAAGTAGAATGTTCATTCACTGTTGTGAAAAGAGGCAGCTTGGTGCAGGAGAAAAAGCAAGCCTTGCCCAACAAAGCTGGTTTCAAATCCTGACTTCCACATAGTTACTTCCTGAGTTACTTGAAACTTCACTTATTCCCAAAAGTTATTTCAAATGGCTCCAACACTATGGTAGCTGTGTGGTCTTGGGCAATGTAAGCTCCTTAAGCATTGGTTTGCTCATCTGTGAAATGGAGAGAACAAACGATTGTCTCACATGCTGTAGCTGAGGGTACACAGGACAGCACCGAGCATAGCATCTGACTTGGCGTATGGACTTGACAAACTACTCTCATACTCTTATTCTCTTCCATAGGCATGTGGGATGGCTCCGGCATTGAACGAAAGAGGACAACAGAATCAACATATCATCAAAACGATCATTTGCTCTACTACACTTTCCCAGCACATTTTGTACTGCCAGAGGAACAGCTAGAAAGGGAATATATTTTTACGACTATTCAAATAGATAAGGGCTTTAAAAATGCTAAGTTTCCCAAAGCAACATAAAACTTCTCAGCATATATGACCAGTCCCAATGGTGATCCAACCACAACTAGTGTTTATTATAAAGGAATGCTGCTTACAGATATCAAACGTGGGGTTTTAAATTGGCAGCTTTAGTAAAGCATTACTTGAACCTCAAGAAAAACCCTCAATTCCCTTCTTGCCCAAATAAAAGTAAAATAGAGAAGAATGCATCCTGGTTTTGCGCCTTGAGGGAAATTAGAAGCCTGGTCTTTATGAGGTTTTGGATCAAATTTCAAAGCGGGGTGGTGGTCTAAGAAATACTGATCATCTTTACTGACTAAAACTAAACATACAGGTTTTTCCCAGGCTTTAAAAACAATCACATATAAAATGAGTTCAAATATACTTTGCCTAGGACAGCTTGTGAAAGTTGAAAAGACAATAATGGATGTTAAATGACAAACTTTGTAGTTTCTCTTTAGGGAAAAAAAAAAGGAATAAAGAGTGTGTACAGCAGAAGAAATGTATCATTTTCCCACCTACAGAAAGTGTATCTTTGACTGGAAAGTTTAAAAAATTTGAGAGTGGACACCCGTCTCGTTTGGGAAAAAGGGCTTTGGTTCTCACTACAAGCTCTTGATAAATGTTCCTGACAGCTTTGAAGACACGAGTATTACCAGTGGTTACAGTAAAGCTTACTCAGAGACAAAGCTGCAGTCACTAAATCTTTCCTTCAGCATTTACACTTAGGAGTTGTAGCTCGCAGGACTAGCATTTTTTTTTTTTTTTTTTTTAAGAGGAAACTAATCTTAAATTGCAAAGTTGCCTGAGGGTTTTAACTTTTCTGAAGAAAGAAGTTTTCACGGAGATGTTAACAAAAGTTTCGAATTTCCGTGGAAAAATAAGCAAGATAAAACTCTTGCTTGCTATTCAGAGGGCAGAGCTATGGCTTTTTCCTGTAATTGTCACATTCTGGAAGAGACTGAAATGCTGACTCGGCACAGCAGGCTGCAGGACGGCAGCAAGGGGAGCAGCTTCTTATTTGCCCTGGATATAAATATTTTCACATACTGCGATGTGGGGCCCTCTTGGGTATACAAATAATTCCGCAGTCTTGGAATAAAAAACTACTGCTTCAGGGGTCTCCGAACCCTCTCAGTTTTCCCCCAAATATCTGTCTGGCAAATGAACACAAAGAATTTTCCTTTGTAAGCCACTGGTAATTTTATATTCTCTCTGCCTCTTTTCACTCCAGGTCACGCTGCTCTTGTGTCTGGAATGTAAAATACATCCCAAGATGGAGAAAAGAGAAAACCTTAATGAAAATGTCAGCTGCTACAAAGCAGGGTGAATAACTAAAGTAACTAGTTGTTGCGCCTTTAGAATACATTTTCTCTCCTGGCTGCTTTGGTATTTCTATTTTGCCTCAGTGGTCTGAGTTGCAGTAAGGTAATCTGCTTGTTTCACACATGGGGTGGAACTCAGATGTGGAAAGGGCTCCAACAGATTATTGGGTCTTCACTCAACAACTTGGGCAGGCCAGCACTTAAACTAACCAAGGCAGATGGTTGTAGATTCCATTTTTAGATTTCTGGAGACAGATCCAAACATCCCTTGCAATCACAGTCTCTTTTAATTTCCCTGCAAAGCCAAACACTTCTTCCCTTTGTTCAAATTTTTCCTTCCTATAACATACCAAAACAGGGAGTCTGTTTTAAAAAAAATGATGGGCTTGTATAAAGGATCAACAAAATCCTGATGTAGGTCTCTGATAATTTTTCTTTCTTGGTAGTGACTTAATAGACTCATTATAAATAGAATTATTCATGCTGCAGCTTAAGTACCCATCCTAAAATCTCAAAATGCAGGCACTGTTAGAACTTAAGTCATCCCATGCTACATATATATGTATGCAAGTACATATATATATATAATACTCCTATTTACATGCATTGTTACAACATACGTTAGAAAGTGATTTTGTTTGGGGCTTTCATATCTGTAGTTTCTCTGGGAGGCTTTTTAAAGACATGCTTAGACATGACTCCCAGGAGAAATAGCAGCACCGAGGAACTTGAGGACACTGACTTATTGCGAGAAGGAAAGACCAGTCACGACCTTCTGCCTTGACAGCCCGATCCATTTAGGAATGTGGCAAATGGGGTTTGTGCTCAATAAACAGCTTGCTGGATTTCACGGAATGTAGTTACCTTCATCTTCCCAGTGTCCCTGTAATCCACTCCATTATTCTTTATTTCCTATTAAGCTCTATTTTTCTAAGGACCCATGTAGTAGCTGAGGACTGGGCCCTTTCTGTGTGTTTGCACTGATACAGATGCAGTCAAACACCCCGGAGTTCCACCCATCCTGTGTGCTTCCCAAGGACTACTTGATTTCTCAGAGGTATCAGAGATGGGAGCTCTTAGAAAGTGGACTTTGGGACCAAACTTTTGCCTATTTAAGACTCTTATGGGTGCAGGCATTCTGAGGCAAAGTCTGCGTGGGCCAGTAAGGAAAGTGAATTTAGGAAAGGCAGGTAGGTAATGAAGAGAAGTCAGGGGTATAGGGGCAGGGACCTGGGCCAGTTCTTAGAAAGGCGCCAACAATATTCAGGCAAGACTTTGTTTCATAAAAGCAGACTACACAGTGGTTTCTCAAGAGAGGGGCAGCTAAACCCCATTCAAGGCTCTGCCAACACTTTTATGAGCCTTTGGAAAATGAAAAAATAAGGGAAATTTGCTCCGTGAGAGTAGAAAGCAAGAGGTAGATGGCAGTGGATGTTCTGCCCTTGGCATCAGGTGATGGGCCAGGGGACAGGTGACCTGGCAGCATATTGTAAACAGAGTCCTTCTGTCTCAAAGCCCGCCTCCCCAGATGTCCCCAGATCTCAGCCAGTTGGCTCACAAAGGACAGTGAGCCTTGAGCACAGCCTGGGGTTACTGGGTCTGAACCTGGGGGCTGGCAGCACAGTAGTGAGAACTAAGCTTGATTCTGCCTATGAGGCTGGGGTCTTTTGGAATGAGCTGAGCTATGGAAGATCCCCCGAGAGTGGGCACCCAGGTGGGTTGGCTTCTTAAAACAGGGGCTTAAGGTGGCAGACCTCCTCTGGTTCCGCCGTGGCTGCTGCCATCTGGCCCTGGAGAGCCAGATGCCCATAGTCACTGGTCATTTGTGAAGCCAGTCCTCCCAACTCTTCCGGGTTAGTAACCGACTTAGTCATCTGGAAAAAGAAAACAAGCAAGACACAAAACACACACAGAGAAAAGCATGAGAACCATGTGTTAATACCACTGGAAGCCAAAGGGTTTTATTCACTTTTAAGCTATTGGCTTGCATTTGGGGCTGGACACTGGAGAGGGCAGTTCAAGCGAAGCCCATGCTACATTGCACACAACAGGCTGGGGCCCCTTTCAGGCCAGCAGGTCCTGACAGGGCCAATGGACAACATGCTAGGCTCAGGCCGTGCAGTGTGGAGGCCGGGCCTTCAGGCTCCACTCTGGGAGGTGAGAGCAGCAGCCTAGCCAGCCCTGTCCTGTGGGTCAGTCGCTAGAGGAGTTCCCCAGAAAAACCACAGGGGGGCACAATCCCCATGCAGTGCACACCCCTGGTCACAGTCTTCTGCAGAGAGTTCATGTGGTCCCAGGAACCCAGAAGTGGGTCCCACACAGGCACCAGAGGGCATGAGGACAGGGCTGTTAAGGAAATTGTGACTGAGAAATGATGGATAAGACAAATGTTTTGGAGGAAGAAATTCACAGAGAACACAGCTTTGTAGTAAATTTGTGCCAAAGAATGACAAGATTTTGGCCTCAATTTAAGAGTATATTGTAGCTTAAATGGTCAAATTCTACCTTTTTATTATCAAGATAGTCTGTATTTTCCTCCTGGTTCATAGAAGAACTTACCTTGTGTACCCTACCTAGCTACCATGCTAGTTTCTCATTTTTCCTCTTCCTCTGACAAAAATGTCTTAGTTCTCACAACAGCAGTTTTAACCTACTGTCCTTGTCCCTCTTGAGTTAGAGGCCTCCCTCCTGCCCAACCTC